>NC_133227.1:367500-667500 GCF_040436345.1 Pagrus major | reverse complement strand
TGCACTGTTGTTTTTGAGTGTGGATATTATCATATTATCATAAATGTCAAAATGCATCACAGTGAGGCCAAATAAACCCAATTTAAAGCAAAAAGGGCGTGCAGTTACCACTCCGCGTCGCTAGGGGGCGCCGTTTCCCGAGCTTCACGTTGGCATACGGTGCCGCTTTAATGACGTAGCGAAAAATAATACAAATCTCGGAGAGGCATCGGCGGCTGCTCGGGTTTCAGGAGGAATGGGAGGCTTAAACTGTGCTGTTCTTCCACACTCTCTGCCAGCGCTTTTATTATTGTTGTTGTCCTGCGTGTTCGGGCTGTCTCTCGGTACGGAGCTGAGTTTTGTGACATGCGGGTCTGTCATTAAATTGTTAAACATAAAGCACAATGTGAGACTACACTCGCACGACGTACGCTACGGCTCCGGTGAGTTTCCTGTCATTAAACCATTATTCAGCATTAATAGACAGCTAGCTCACATCGTTTTTCCACTCGCTACATTGACTACATCTACCTTTATCCACCTCTGTAACTAAAACTGTGTCGCGGGGGTTTTCTGTGTATTAACAGTGTCGCTGTGACATTTAATTAATGCTGACTCCATTATGTGTACTGTCAAACAGTGGCACGCTTAAAGATGCGTGACGTGTGACCGATTTTAGGTGATATTTACAAGCAAATATTTAAAGAAAAATGAAGACAGTACATGAAAAACATTAACCCTTTATAAAAAAATTGATAAGTTTATTTAAAGTATAACTTATTTGTGTTATAAGTACATTTAAAATGTCTTAATGTGATTCTCATGCAAATATACAAGCAATATACCACTAATATTGTTACTGCAGTTATAATATACCATTTATATATTCTTATATTATGAAAAGTATGCTCAGTTATACTAATGGTTTATTTCAGTTACTTTGAAGTTAAATCTCAGTACAATTTATTATTATATTACTTTGCTGTACTTACTTTCTACATCACATTTTATCTTTACTTTAATCAGCATAGTAAACTATTTTAAGTTTGATACATACCATTGACCACAGGCAAGTACAAGACTACAAATTAGCTCTACTGTAATAGAAATACCCCCAGGTCAACAAAGGGGGCTAGTCTAGCTAAAATAGTCAGGGGCTCTGTTGTTATAAATAAGTTGTACCACGCACTGAATTGTAGTTGTATGGCTTTAGCCTGTAAACTTAATCTTGTGAGCTGTTTGTTTGCTAACATGAGCCTAACACTCACTAATTTTACTCTGTTAGTTTGTTCATACTATGAACAAATTCACAAGTCAAAATACGATACAAGAGAATTGGCAGAATTTTTAGCAGAAGTCCTAGTTTTGTTTGTTTTTTCGTTGTGAGTATCTACGCAAATGGACTTCGGCTCACCTTGTGTGTGTTTATGTGCGTGTGAGACAGGTAGTGGGCAGCAGTCTGTAACAGGAGTGTCTGCAGTGGAAGACAGTAACAGCTACTGGAGCGTTCGAGGGACAAGTGACACATTGTGCCATCGAGGTACCCCGGTCAAGTGCGGGCAGACGATCCGCCTGACTCATGTCAACACAGGCCGTAACCTGCACAGCCACTACTTCGCCTCCCCGCTGTCCTCTAACCAGGTGGGTGGTGTGTGAGAAGAGGAAAGGTGTTATGTAAATGATTATCCACAAAGCTCCCAGCAGAGGTTAGGAAAGGATATTCAAAGATGGTTTTGACATTTTACTTCACTACCACCCTGCCAAGTTAAAGCCACTGAGAGAAGGAATTGAATAAAAACTACAATTACTAATATGTTGTCAGAGATGTAAAATACCAAGAGTTTGCCCTTTACGTGTAGTGAAACCTAGACCGATATTTGAGGCGGAGCTGAAGTGACAGCAGCTTTTACACTTCAGGAAACTCACGAACTTTGTGGGAAATGAGCCGCGGGTCAGCAAAAACCTCTCCGTTCTTGAGGAAGTGTGAAAACGCTGTCTATCCAAAGTGTTAAGGGGCTGGAAGATGTGTACCGTGAGATGATAGAAAGTGTCACATTTTGGTATACTGTCTATACCAAAGTGGTGATTCCTTTTACATCTCTGGGTGTGTTAAATGATTGTAGCGAGTATATAGTGTAAATCAATAAAGAGGTCTGCTTGCGTTATGGCACTTCTTGATTTACAGGATTGTTGCATCAATATGAGGAAGCTCCTTGACACAGACAGTCCTTTCTGCTTTATTACCTCCGCCAAGGATGTTATGTTTTTGCCTGTGTCCGTTTGTTGGTTGATTAGTCAACAGGATTACACAAAAACTACTGAATGGATTTATACAAAACTTGGATAGAGGATGGGTCTCAGCCGAGAAAAGACTCTATTTATGTTTTGTGCAGATCTGGATAAAGGGACCAAAAAAATTCTGACTTCTTTGGGGGGCTAGTATCTATGAGTGAGTACAAAAGGTGCTGGGCCTTGATGGAGGTATGCGCTCTACTGAGTGGCATTCTTGATTTATCTGTAAGTAGTTTGAGCGTGTTTTGGATAATGATTGTCAGTTTCAAGTGCCTTGTGATTTGTTAATGAACATTAAAACAAATGCAATAATTTTCCAATTAAAGCCAAAGCTCTCAAATGGTTTTTATTTTAAGTTTCCATCTACCCCAGAGGCTGAGAAATAAAGGTTTTAGTGAACATTGACAGTTCTGCCAAGACAAAACTCTCAGGTTTTAGTGGGTGCTTTTAAACAATGCCATACATATATATATATATATATATGTATTGTGCCTTTCACAAACCAAAGACACCTCATCCTCCCCTCTATTGCTTGTCTTTTACTTTCTTTCTCACTTGTCAACAGGAGGTGAGTGCATTTGGTGATGAAGGAGAAGGGGACCACCTGGACGAGTGGACAGTTCAGTGTGGGGGATCTGTATGGAAGCGCGAGGAGGCCGTCCGCTTCCGCCACAAGGCCACTGACGCACTGCTGTCAGTGACGGGGGAGCAGTATGGACGGCCGATCCACGGTCAGAGGGAAGTTCACGCCATGTCGAGCCCCAGCCAGCACAGCCTTTGGAAGACCATGGAGGGCATCTTTATGAAGCCCAGTGAGATTCCAGCGGGCAGTCGAGACTACAGTCACCCACACACGGAGTTCTGACCTTGACTTTTCTCCTCTGCTTCAGTCACTTCCCATTGTTCTGTCTGTCTACCGCTGTATTCCTACCTCTGTACCCGCAGCTCCCCCTTTTCTCGTCTCATTTTTCTCTTTCATTAACTTTTACACCATCTTTTCACAAGACTGTGCCAAAGTCTGTCATGAATCAGGGTACAATGACTTCATCTTTTCGATCCTTAGCAACCTCTCTCACATTCATTGTGTTGTAGGAAACACTGCTTGAATCCGCAAAGATCCATCAGCTACTGTCAGACAGCTAACAATATTTGAACAGCCTTAACATGTATTGAAATTCATTTTAAAAATCTTTGTTACAGTTTGTGACACTTTACATCCGAGAAGACGTGTTCTTCTCAGCTGTTATTTATTATTAAATAAGTGCTATCAGCAGTCACACTACAACGCAGAAGGCAGCGCAGGTTTGGTGCATTGGTACACTCAAGTCATCTTGTGAGTCTTGTGTTTTGTTGGACTAAAAAAAAAACATTGTTACACTTGTGCCTTTATTCTTTTTTAAGAAGTCGTAGGTGTTTACATTGTGGAGCCTTTTAAACTTTTGGAAACATGAGAATTTTCATGTGTTTTTATGGTATTTGTAAGCCATATTCTACCCAACAAGATAAGCAGTGTTACTATGTCAAATTACCTTTTTTCTCCTCCTTTCAGTCCGATTCAGTATTGCATATTAAGTATCCCACCCTAACTGACATGAGAGAATAACCAGTTGGAGGTGTTTTTTTTTATGTACACCATTGAACTGGATGCTGTTTATTGTCGTTTGATCCGTTTCTAGGTTCTGGGAGAAATTGCAGTGTTTTACGTTCATGCTGTCTGTGCATGTATAGGTGTTAGATCAACTCTTTTGTCCAGAGGTTCATGTGAGCTACAAACATCCAATGAATACCTCATATTAAAGTGTTTTTTTAATGCATACCAGTATCAGTGTGACTTCTTTATTGGATATTCTACTTTTTTAATTGGTACAAAACAGTTGAAATGATCTGTCCACTCTTATTCAAACAACAAAATAAACATTGTATTGTTTGCTGCCTTAACAAATTGTAACCTGTTTCATAGTGAAAGCCCCCTCTCCTGAAAATGGTAGGAACCATTTTTTTGCATGGAGCTAACGTTTGAGTAAATTTCTTCTGCTATGTCAGGACCTGCAAATAAATTGATGCCAGAAAAGAAAGGACAATTAAAATATGGAGCTGGCAAAAGATTTAGACCCAGATAATAAAGTAACAACCTAGTTTTTTCAGTCAGCTAAGAAGGCTGCTCCAATTCAGGGTGAATTGGCGAAAGATAGACAGGAGGCTAATGTCACTAGCCAAGAGATAGTATAGCTAGCACTAGTAAAGAAGAAACAAACACCTGCTTGTTTAATAACCAGATTTTATTTCGAGCCAAAATACTCACCATTACTTATTAAAAAAAGAAAAGAAGTTAGCTAAAACGGCAACAACACATACAGCAGCTTTAACTTCTCGCTAATGTTGGAGTAAATTTCCTCTGCCGCAGGACCTGCATATAAATTGATGCCAGGAAAAAAAGGACAATAAAAATAGGGAACTGGCAGAGGCTTTAGACCCAGATAATCATGTAACAACCAACTTTTTTCAGTCAGCTTAGAAAGCTGCTCCAAGTAAGTATTAAGAGGTGAAAGATAGCCAGGAGGCCAACGTTACCAGCCAAAAGGTAGCTAGCATCAGTGAAGAAGCAACACCTGTCAGAAAAATAATGTCAATAATAGCATTGTTCTGCATGTTTTATGTCGGTGTGACACAGCAGAAGCAGATTTGGGGAGCGCCCATTCACTGGACCTTTGTGGGGTCAAAGTATTTCTGTGGGCAGGCCTGCAGTGGTCAGAGAAGTTGGAAATGACCTTATTGAGTCCGACCCCTTAATTCCACCCACAAAGATGAAAACAGACCTAAGTATTGTCTGCCTGGACCATTACGCTAATGCCTTGTTTGTCCACTTAATGGCATGTTTTGCTTCATTATCTGGCGGCTAATGGGGTTTGGGTGCATCTGCTATGAGGCTGTTCGCACTCGTATTTGACCTATGCTCCCTAATTATCATGATTTAGAGCGAGGGCTGATGCCAGCACTGCTCCACAGGAAACTCCTCTCTGGCACAAGTTGACAAATGTGCAAATTCACCTCCAGCCATCACGTACTGCAGCGAGCGAAACAGAGTTTTTTAAGATGCAGTTCTCAATAGTGGAAGGTCAAGTTTTGTCTACTCAAAGTCCACTCAAAGCAGTTATGTTTGTAGGGCTACGTGAGCTGTGTGTATTGTGTGAAGGTGATGTCAGAGCAGTGAACCTTTTGCTCCTGAAGAGGCTGTTCTTCTGACTCACAGACCCTTCATGGACACTCTGATACGTAAAGGGGGAAACAGAAGCGAGAGGAGGGCGGCTCAGTGAAAACCACGCTTTGTTGTCATTCTATTTATAGAGTTGGTATTTAAACTGACACTGCAACGATCACATCAAGTGACAAGTAAAGCAACAAGCCTACTCTATGCTGAGTTTTACAGATAGTGAAAATAATTCTGCTTAACAGTTTATAGTGAGCCAAAAGTTCTGTGTAATATAGATGCTTTATTTAAAGGGGCAATATGTAGGCGAAGAATTTTAGCGGAAAACATTCAAATATTAACTAAAATGATCAACAGAAATGGCAGACATTATGATGTCTATGTATTGTGTTGGAGAGAAATCTACTGAAGTTAGCATGCTAACCAGGTAGCACCAGGCCGTCCCTTCCCAGTCTAAAGAGCCTGTGCTAGTGGTGTAAACACTAACACTCCCCTAGTCCCCGAGCTTCAAGTCCAGACCGCTGGCTGCATGGCTAACTGAGCTAACAAGCTAAGAGCAGCTACAATTAACACTTAGCGGTCACTCTGGTGATGTGCTGCCCCCTATTTGTTTTAAGTATTAATTTGAAAGGTGGCCAATTCTTACATATTGCACCTGTAAGAATGTTTTACCTTTATATGTTGCTGAGTAGCATTGTTTTGCCATTATTTTATTAGACATGTCATCTGTCTTGAACCAAAGAAGCACAAACATCTTCCACAAGTAAACACAGATGCCTTATATTTCTATCAAAACCAGGTTTTATTGCATAAACATATATGGATATATTTTTTTTTTAGATTAAACAGATTAAACTTGTTTTGCATTTTTAAATATCCATTCAGTTGGTGACTATTGCTGTTTTCTTTCTCCTTTTCTAAGCAGCATGCCAAGGTTTGTATTACATATCTGTGTTTAGTTTTTATCTCTATACAATCTACAAGGTAAAAACATGTTTTGGTAAAAACAAATCTCAAAAGCAACTTTCAAAAAACATGAAAATCATGAACTGACTCCGTCCCATTACAGATGTACAGTATAATAATGTAAACTTCAAAAGTGTTGGTAAAAGGTCTTTCAAACAAGTTTCCCCTCACATAGCCATGCAAGGATGTCTGAGTGGCACGATTATTAGAGAATTGTTAAGATAAAGTGGTCTATGCTGGTTTCAATAGGACCATGGCGCGGGTAGACAAAGGTGAAAACATGGTCCACTGGTCGAATGTCAATGTGTTGAGAATATCAAAGACGTAAAACTGACTTACAAGGATAAGTGTAGCATACATTATACAGCAGTTTATACAGGACTATGAGGCAGTGAAAACACACAATATACTGTATTCCATGTTAAGTTTAACCATCCACAGTGAGGCCTATACAGACTCAACCCAAGATGATGTGAAACAGAGATGATGATGAAGTGACCTTGTATTTGCATATTTATGAAAATGCCCTCTCCTGCACTCTGATTTGATTAATAGCTGGTAGAAACTAGAAAAAATGGCTATTACAGTACAAACTGGAAAGTCAAATATGTGAAGTACATACATACCTACATTGAAACCAAGGCTGTGCCACCACAAAGAAAGATTAAATGGATTTCCCTGTCGTTCAAAGACACGAAAATCTAAACAACAACATGCATACTGATTTACAGTATAATACATTTTTGCTGTGATCTTACAAAGCTATTTTTTTTTTTTCATTTTAAAAGAAAGCCCTCTCAGCTTTAATAATTCATCTAAGATATAATCTCACATGGTTGATTGGAGTATCTTGTTTTGTTTTCATCCAGCCCGGCAAAAGACCGGAGAACAAATAATCACTCCAAGGTATTAATGGGAACAAACAGCCTCTAATCCAATAACGTCCAAGAGGACCACTGCGCCATTTAGGAATCCACATATGTAGCTGTCATGGCATCTACGTAGGGCTGGGTATTATGGTTCAAATAACTGTTACAATATTGATGCAAATGGTTACACTACTTCAAGGTCCAATGTGTAGGATTTAGTGGCATCTAGCAGTGAGGTTGCACAGATTGGAACCAACTGAACACCCCTCGTCTCACCCTCCCATAAGGTGGTTGCTTATAATGCAAAAAACACAGAAGGCTCTCTAGAGCCAGTGTTTAGTTTGTCCGTTCTGGGCTACTGTAGAAACATGGCAGTGCAACATGGCAGACTCTGTGGAAGAGGACACAGTAACTGTAACTGTAAAAGGCTCATTCGAAGGTAACAAAAACACAACGATTCTTCGTTTGAGGTGATTATACACAAATGAAATATAATTATGAATATTATATTCCATTTACGCCTCTAAATCCCCCTAAATCCTGCACACTGGATCTTTTAAAATCACAAAAAAATCATATATAAAATAATAGAATTTATATTAATGAACTGTGTTTTAGCAACTTTAAATGTATTTAAAGGGTAACCACACATTGAAGTGTGTTTACAGGTCTTGTACATTTAAGTATATTTGCTTTTGTGTACTGTACTGAAGCACAATTTTGAGTTACTTGTACTTGAATATTTCCATTTTCTGCTTCTTTATACTTCTACTTCACTACATTTTGGAGGCAAATATTATACTTTTACTCCAGTTACTTTATAGACTACATCAGAGCCTATATTGAATTTGATAAATGGTTGACCCATAATATACAGTGTATCACGATATCTTACTTTTTCTCAAGTAAGACTTTTGGGTACTTTTTACATTATTGAGCCTACATCACCCACAATGCAGTTTAGCCACTGAGTGACATCACTGGAGGCAATTTATCAGATTATATGCAGCTTCCTCTGGCAACACAAAAGGCTTTATACTATTTATATTTTATATATACTTTATATATATATATATATATATATATATATATATATATATATATATATATATATATATATATATATATATATATATATTTATATGCACTCTCCAAGACCTGTAAACAGAGTTACCCTTTAACAAAAATTAATTGCAAGTAATCTTAGTTTTGAATGACAATTTGCTTGCAATCCTTCATTTGGACAACATAATTTAGCAGAACAATAACAGGATCTGGACATTTAATTACGGTACTACTTCACTGACAGAAAAACAATTACATGTCTTTGTCACCCAGCCCTACACCCACTAAAAAATCATCCTGAAATTTAATCTATGGTGTCATTGGGATGTTCAACCTCGGGCTGCTCCATTATAAAAGAAGAGGAGCATGATTGTAAACTCCTCTAACCTTGACCAAACTTTTCCATCCCAGAAAGCTATATAAAACTGCAGAGTTATCAGGCCTGAACCATAAAACATAGCTATGACCCTAGAAACTACTGCAGGTAGAGCAGCCGTCACCTTCAGTCTCTCATCCAATCCTGAGCTGCACACCGGTGCGACAACACAATTTGGGTTGTAGCGAGAAAAAAAAAAATTCCAATACAGACCGAACTGCCTGTGTGACACTGACACGTGTCAAAACTCAGATTAAGTGGTGTTTGTCTTGACTTCTGAACACCTTGTAAACATGGTTGTTCAAGCTGCAGTTCACATTTTAACCACTAGGATGCAACCTTCTCCAAGAAAACAGCCAGTGTATCACAGCTCTTCTGTATATCCCTGATTTATCTCACTAGTTTCTACCCTTCGTACATTCTATAATAATAATACATTACACGAGTTAAGTAGTACTATATATACAGTGAAATCCATGGGAAAGTGAATCAATGTTTAGTATGGCAGTGTATATACTGGCATGCTTTTGTGTGGTTTATATTTACCACAGTTGGGCAGTATTACAATGAGATGCTGAGGTGAGACATTTTCTACCAACACATCACTAAAAATAACATCTCATCCTGGTGCTAATGTTAACCAAAAGCTACCCTGGCATTTGTTTCTTACCTTCATAGACCTCTCAGATAGCGGGAGCTTACACTAAGCATGTGGACAGCACTGTCTTTTATACACCCACACAAATGAATCAATCAATTGACCAATCAGTATTAAGACAAAAGAGTAGAGATAGCAGGACAGTGATGATTCTTAAGTGGTCCCTCACTGAGTATCGAGTTGTGCTCTTTCTAGATGCACATAAAGACTTAATATGCCTAAAGATTAGCAGACTGAGCCGAGGATGTCGATGTTTCACAAAAAAAAGTGCGATGTTTAGACATGATTTTATGAAATGTGAGGGATTTACTATGCAATTAAATACTGTGCCCACATTCACTCATTTCACATTCAACGCCACTTCTCTTGGGTAAATATGCAGTTGTCCATAATATCCTCTGTTTGTTTTTTTAAATTAGGAATGGCTCAAAGCACCTGATAAACATTTTCGGTAATTAGAAAATCAAGTTTAAAGGGTGGTCTTGGTCTTGAAAACAGCAAAATAAAACTCACAATTTATCCTTGCCATTTATATAAAAACATAATTCTTTCCCAGTCCAGGTTTCCTTATAAGTCCAGTAACTCTACATGGTGACATCTTCAATGCAAAACAAATACATCTCTCTTCACTTCACCCACATCGTCTGCTTTTACGAGTTCAAAATTGAACAAAAAATAAATAAAAACTCAACTGATTGTTTAGAGAAGTGCTTGGGTTGTGGCTGGTCCAGCTTTGGCTGCAAAGACAAGATGTGAGGTCATGGCTGTTCTGTCCACTCCCCATGCTCACAGTGCAATTGGTTACTCCATGCCGTTCCGCAGCATCTGATTGGCCGCGATAAGCATGACACTGATGATGAAAGCCATAGCGAAGGCGCAGATCAGGCTTTTCCTGACACACGTCTGCCGATTCTTCTTCTTAGGATGGACTGTGTGGAAAGAAAGAGAAAAGAAATAAGAGATGAGTACATTTCTGTTGAAATTGGAGTTTCTACATCCTTCAGCCCCAGTTTGTGCCTCTCATGTCATGGTGATTTGTTAATTAACAGATTCATTTATTGACTTCGATATAATAATACAACTTGAAAGGAATGGTTTGACATTTCAGGAAATACAATTATTTGTTTTTTGTGGAGAGTTAGAGAAGATAAATACCCGTCTCCCTAGAGATGGGAGACAGTTAGCTTAACTAAGCATAAACTGGAAGCAGCCAGGCTTTTCCCAAAAGTAAAAAGAAATCTGCCAACCAGCACCTCTAATGCTCACCTAGTCACACATTACAGCTCACTTGCTAAATTTATACAAAAACTGACTATGTGAATTTGGCAACCAGCAAGTCACTGTGCCGGGCCAAGAAAAAGTCCAACACATAACCCCCGTAAAACCATTAAGAGCAGTTTTTACACTGTGGTTTATATAAGGATTAAAAGAACAAGATATAACTGTTAATTTGTGAGTGTTAAAGGCGCTGATAGATAAAATCTTTGAACAGAGCCAGGCTCGATTTCACCCATTTGTTGTCCTTTAAGCTAAGCTAAGCAAAACACCTGCTTCTAGCAAAACAATCTTTTTATTCTGATCAACAAGCAAGCAAACTGTTGAACGAAGTACAGCTTTAAAGGTCCCATAATGTGGACAGCAGATGATTTGTTAATTTTGCCAAGGATTGGCATTTTGATTTACTGATAGAAAGATTTTCATGTCCTTTTTGATTATAAAGCAGGATATATACGTATATATGAAAGTATCCAAATTCTGAATCCACAGAGAAATGCACACACCCCAAATTCAGAAACTGTGCCTTTAAATGAGCCGTTAGGACTTCCTTAAGGTTGTGATGTCACAACTATACAGTTACCACCCGCAGCAATACCCCCAGCATGGCTGTGGATGCAAAAGCACAGGCAGAGCTGAAAGTGGGCGGTGCCTGCTCAGGCCTGTGTGAGCTGACCAATCAGAGCAGAGTGGACTTTTTGTGAGGGGGGCCTTAAAGAGACAGGAGCATTCGGGCAGAGGGTGAATAGGGGTGCTGCAGTAATGGACAGTATAAGAAAAATAATGTGTTTTTGTAGGAGACACCCTAAAAAAAGGATTTGCATAATATGGGACCTTTAACTAATCAAATGAAAACAATCCAAAAATTATTCTATAAACAATACAATTCTGCCGGACATAAATACAAAACAACATGGTCATGGGCAGGTATGCAGCATTATAAAGGAGTCAGTGGAAGAATGAACTCTGCACAATAATCAACTAACTTTACCTACATGTCCATAATCCTTAAAGTCTCTACTGTATAAAGAAAACATTTGATTCACGTAAAGTGAAATGAATTTGAGCCTTTTTCACAAGGTGCACTTCTGTTCTTTGACCCAAAACAGATACGGATTAAATAGCAGCTAACACTTCTGCCATATTTGGCAGCTTTTTTCTGTGACCTAAATCAAGTGTCTCCGATGTAAAAGTGGTGAATACATAAGAGGCAGAAACATGTTCTAATACTCTAATACTTCTATGCTGCAGCGAAAACAAAGACACTAGGAGTTACGTTGAAGTTTTGTTCTGCTACCTAACTGTGTGGGCTGAAAGGCCTTTTTTCCCCGAAAGACATAATCTCTGGAGATTGAAAGAGGAAGAGGAGAAGAGACAGATGTGTCCTCCAACAGGCCTTGCAGCAAGAGCAACAACGAAAACTTTCCTCTCTGTCAGCCTGCTTGTCTCAGTTTGTAAGAATCACGCGCTGCATCAATAAATCAAGTCAGAGTTCTGAATCTTGGATCTTAGATGGACTGTAAAAGGTGCTGAAGTCCCACCGGATGGGAGGAAGATGGGAAGCAAGCAGGCATGAAAGAGGGTAGTTGAGGATGTAGGAAGAGGGTTAAATGTGGAGAACCAACTTCACAAGAGAGGCTCTATACCCCTTCATCTCCACTTTATCCCTTTCCCTGCCTTCCTCTCCTCCTTCAACATTTTTCTACTGTTCTTATTCCTCTCTCTAACTCCACGTCACGCCCTTCCTTCAACACCAGAAACTTTGTGAGAGAGAGTGCCAAGCCAGCAGTTCCCTGATCCCTTCTTTAGCCTCTTATCTCCTCCTCCACTGTCCCTTTGCCGCAAAGTTTCTACATTTCCTCCTGGCTGTCTCTTTTTAGGACTTCCCGAGACTGTGGGCCAGTACCCAATGGATTCATTAAGACTTTCCTCGTTTTCTAGCATGCTTGATCTGTCTGTACCTTTGTCCTAGTCTGACTTGTGGATGTTTCACAAGTTTTTGTTTCCCACTTCTCCCTAAAGCAGCAGAAAAATAATGTCTTCTGTATTTCACTTGGGTATCCAGACACTAGAAACCCTTCCTCATTCCTTGCTTTGAAGCTCAAAGAAATGTATACATTACCTTGAGATTAACAGATGTTTTTCATTTTAATATTACATCTGTCTTCTTGAATATGCCTCAGTATTCTTGATCTTTCTCTCAGGATCATGACCTTAAAGATGAACCCTGTGTGGTGGATATTCATGTTGGTACAACAGCAGATTAAAAAATTCAGAATTTTGCCTTGAATTTTGTGAGGCAAAACTGAGAAAGTTATTTATGTGTGCGTTTAAAAGTGCTATACATTTTATTTCATCCCCTTTAAACAGGACAATTTGTCTTTTCCATTTTATTCTAACTGAACAAAGAGTTCCCTCCTGTCGCTGCTTTCTTCTCGCCTTCACACTCCTCAGTATTTTTCCTGCTTTATTGCATCTCCTATCTGAAAATGTTACTCCATTGTTCTGGTAAATTACTGGTGTTGGTCAAATCAGGTGGGATTTTAAATACAGACCACTGTTCCATTCATGTCAAAATGTGTAGTATCCACTGCTGGAGGCAGTGATACATTTCTGATTTTGTATGTTTGTATGCAATTTAGCCCTAAAGAAGTAGTTTCACATTTTGAGAAATATGCTTATTTGCTTTCTTTTGAAGAATAAGATGAGCAGAGTGATACCACTCTCATATCTGTATGGAGCGAGAGCCATGTTGGAGCCAATCAGCTTAGCTAAGCAAAAAGACTGGACACAGGGGGAAAGAGCTAGCTGGCTCTCCAGGAAGTAACTACGCCCAAGGTCACTAACAAGTTAATGTTAGCTCCCCCAAAAATCACATCTCAAAACAGTTAAATCTCCATTGTATGAATCAGACAAACAAGAAATAACATGTTAACTAGCAAGCTTTAGAGATGCTGCTCCCTGGCTGTTTCCTTGTAGCCTAATGACAGAATGAACTGCGTTTTTGTTTCATTGGGATTGCAGCGAACGGTACAGTCACATCTATCTTGCATTTTTTCTCTCACTAATTTTAAGGCTGTAGCGATGTAGCTAACTAGCTATGTGTAAAGATGACATCTTTTTTCTGAGTCCTCTCAGGATTATTGGTCAATTGTCTCTGATAAACTGAAAAAACAGGGAAACAGCACATGAGCATCACACAAAACACATTTGAAATGCTGTTAGAATTGTGGATTGCAATTCAGAGGTCTGAAAACCACCTAGGAGCCCTGCTCCCAATCTACATGCCAACCAAAGATAATTGCCTCTTGGCTCTGGCTCCGCAGACTACTTAGCACATAGATATATGAGAGGAATCGATCTTATCTAACCATCAGCAAAAAAGGAAAATAAGTGGATTTCTCAAATCTCAAATGATTTCTTAAACAGCTTAATAAAGCGTACAGTTAGTTATTTGGAAAATGTTTTGGTCATACATTGACTTATCTCAGTGTCAAATTACTGCATAAAATCTCATATGAATTTCCGTATGAAATTACTTTGTACAAGTAGGAGATATTCGTAACAGCCAAGAACAGCATCCTCACCTCCCTCGTACTCAGGGCAGTTCCCTGAGGTTTCATTGAGGCTCTCCTCCTCGGTGATGATGATGTTCTCTATGTCCTTCATTGTCAGGTGGTCCCGGAAGGCGTGGAACAGCACCTGCTTCAGCTCATCCAGAGACAGCTGCTGCATGTCAAACTGCAGGGGCACACGGCAATCAATGCAGACACAGTCATCCACAAACTGGCTTTATGAGGGCAGATAAACATAGAAGACAAGAGTGAGGTGTGAAATGTACAGGAAATGATGGTATGTATGAATTTGTGTTTTATTACCAGAGTGTGTAATCTACAGGTACATTATGTAAGTAGGAGAGGTGTCAGTTGTAATGTAGCAGCATGTTAGCCTATGCATCACTGGTGCTATATTTGGGTGCCTGAATCAGTATGCAAACCTGTGTGTGTGCAGCGATATGGACGGATAAATATATGCAAGCGCAATTGGTTTAATGGATGTATCAATTAAAATGGAAATAACGGCACATTTACTTTCTTGTAGATGGTTGTATTCTCAGTTGTGTCTGCATGTTCATGTTTAAAATGATTTATGAGGCTGTGACCAATAACTGACTTGAAATCTGAGTCTTAGCCTCTGTTCTCTATTCCCTCTCTGCCCCTCTAAAAGCATCACGTCCTTCCTTTCCCCGCAGGCAGATCCCCCCCTACACAGACACAAACACGCCATCGTCGACCACGAGCATCTATGTCTGGATTATTTACCTCCCTGACAGCTTCAAACACAATCAGTCGCTTGGTTTAGCACAACAGATGGACACACCGAGAGAGGAAATGCAAAGAGGAGATAGAGAGGGGAATGATCGAGAGAGGAGATATTGGAAGATGAGAAATATGGAAGTGGCAAGGGCAGAGAAAAATGAAACGAAGGAAGTAGTGGAAGACACAGATGGAGAAACAGAACTGGCAGACAACAGTGGCAGAGACGTAAAAAGATAGTTGTGATGGTGATGAGGGAATGCTCATTTCAACCCAGGAACAATAATCCTCCTGCTTTATAGCAATGCTCATTAAACACTAAAAAAAAGCATCTGTTATGCTCAACCACCTTGGGTAAAACAACAGGGTAATTTCAGACCGTGTTTACCTAAGGAAAACTATCCGATGAGAGGTTAGGAACTGTGCTACTGGTAGGACTTAGTATCGAACCTCAATATTTATACTGGCTGAAATGTGATCATCAATTACAGAAACCTGACACCGATAGCCTGTTCAGATTTGTAGTGTGGACACAGCAACTGAATGCTCCTGGGCAAGAAACAGTCTGGCACATATCAGCCCACAATATATAATTTTTGTACTGTATGTATTAAACAAACAAGGTAGCATGTTAATTACCAACATTTTGAGTTGCTGGTATGCTGAGTATATTTATTATTCTTTTACTCTTGCTAAGCTAAACTAAATGTTTCCCGACTGCAGATTCATATTTTAAGCTGCAATCCCCTTCCCGCTCTCTACGTCACCAAACTTTTTTTGAGTCAGCTCTCTTTGCCTCTTTCTTTTCTTCAAGTGTTTTTCATTGCTTGGCCTGCTTGGTAGTATAAAGCTTGATTAATGCTTCTGTGTTGAATCTGCATTGGTGCATGCCCTACGCCTTAGCCTACGCCTTAGCCTGACATGCACCTACCCAGAAAAGTAACTGCACATTGCAGGAACATGGACCGCAACAACTGTGATTGGTCCGTTTGGGAGCATCGCATTTTCTGACTTTTCCTCCTGTGCTAATAACGGGGATTATGGATTGTGACCTGTAGTTTCCCCAATAAACACACTGCACTCTTTAGCTATTGCAGTGCCTCCTGACTGGAGCTGCTGCTCTTCTTAGAATACACTCCTCCTCCAGATCCGCTTTTCACTGAGTGTTTCTGGGCTAGACAGAGCAGACAGGCTGGATGTCCGAAGGCAAACGCCAGCCTGCTCAAACCAAATCATTCAAGCTGGGTTTGTACACAGCCACTGCCCTCCCTGCAGACACTTCTCTTGCCCAGAGACACAGCTGTGAGCCGAGGGAGTCGGTGTGTTTAAAGGGTAAAGTACAGCTGGCAATCCGCTCACTGGCGCCTGCAATGCAGACACAGCAGCGCACATATATAAATGCTCACTAAAGGCCACTTACATAGGTTATGACGTCAGCTCTGTGTAGAGCCTACGTGCAACATAAATTGGAATTGGTAGCTTTCCCTGTTCTGCCATTACCAGAACACAATGCCGCACTTTGTGTGTTCATAAACAGACAGGATCGCCTCTTTATGGAGTTCTCTGTCCTGATTGGATAAAGTGGGCAGGGATACCAGAAAATGTCTTTTCTCTTTTGCTGTATGAGCAGGGGGAGGAGAGACGTGTGTGACTAACCAAACACTCTATAACAGTGATTACTGTTGGAATAAAGAGCTATTTAACACTTATTGTAATAAAAATGTATCACCGACAGCAGCTTTAAATGAGATATAGGAGTTATATTAATGTTTGCATGTAACTCTCAGCATGAAATCTAATCTACGGGTTTTTTCCAAAATCAAAACTAAATAAAAGTATTCCTTAAACCACATATACTGATTTAAAACATAATCGTTGACATTTTTTCATTATGGGTCTTAAGTGCTTGTGTTTAGAAAAAAGTTATTTTGAAAATGGTTTTGTACAACATTTCCTAAAATGAGGTACCAAAAAAGTCTTGTTTTGGTATTGATAACAAAACTCAAGTACTTTTTTGGCACTAGTATAGAAAGAAAAAAAAATCAAATTATACCCAGCTCGACTCAGTGTATTGATGTTCCCTGTAATGTGAACACTGCAACAAAGCAATCGATGGAATGTAACATAGAAGTCAATGCAATGACTCAGAAGCATCAGAGTCATGATTTCATCTGCCAACATAACCACATAAATGATAGCAAACACGTACACACATACAAACACAAATTGAATGTATGCGTTTATTGTATTTTGCAAGCGTGCTTCTGTGAACTGATGTGCAACCATAAAGCTCTGGAAATGTCTAGTGAGTCCAAACTAACCATTCATGTTGCCTTTTGAGATGCAATTATGGAAACACGAATGTTAATGCACACACATACACAGACACAAGACGCAAAGGAACCAAAACAAACTCAAACAACATTAATGGCAAACCTGGGACATTACGGAGGCATAATTTCACACATACACAGACAAACACACTCATTAAATTGTCTGGTTTTCTATCTCTTCCCCATCATTCACACACAAAGACCCACACGAACACGAGCAAGCTTTTGTGGAGAGCAGAGGAGCAAAGAGCTTGAAATCAATATTATTCCAGTTTTGCAACTTAGATCGAACTAAAACGACCTTTTTCTTGTCTGCTTTTTCACTCTTAGGCTTCTTTAATTAGCAAACAAGCGAAAGACGCAGGAGAGGATAAAGATATAAGAGCACAACAAACAAGATTCCAAATTACAGCATCATAAGTTGTAAACGACTTAGCCAGGGTATAAACAAGACAAGACACATAATCCAAATGTGTCGCTCCACCACTAAGATTTAACTGTTGGAAGCTCCCTGTTCGATTGACACATACTTTAAACACTAGACAACCACTTCATCTCAATTATTCATATTTCCTGATGCTGTTTAAGGTTTGTTTGCATCAGTAATGTTTGCAACCACGGCTGCAAATTCTGCAGTTACATATGTGAATACATTACCAAATATATGACCAAACAGAAATACAGATCAGACCTTTCCCTTCTCTGACTCATGCAACCTTGTGTGTCACCCCGGGGCAGAGAAACAGGGAGTGGCAGCAGCAGTCGGAGGCCCAGAGCTGCCTGATTTCTGCCCCCCGTCCTGCCAAAGCTGTCTCTGCTTTGAATAGGTGCTCGGAAATGAAGGAACAACTCTTTGGACTGCAGCCGCAGGACAGACAACATGACAGCTCAGAGCAGGAGCATGGAGAATGTACAATGTTCCTGTCTGTCTGTCTGAGGGGGGAAAAGCCACAGTGGAGCCGCTACCTGTTACCAACCAATGGAGTGATTTCTCCCTCTGCCCGGTCTCTGAAGGACAACCACACAAACACACACACACACACGCACACACACACACAGAGTGATGAACAGGGGATGCAACGACTCAAGAGTTTGCCTGTCAGAGCATTTTGTCTTTCACTGAATGAACTCCAGTGTGTGGTGTTTGTGTATGTGTGTGCCTGCGAGCGTGCATGTGACAGGAAAACAGCAGGGGATCGTGAGCAGTGACCAGTGACATACCGAAGGAGCCAGGACACATCAATCAGTAGAACAGGTGCTTACACGCCGTCTCCCCCGTCTAATCCTCCCTGCCCTCGTACAGCGAAAGCTTGTTTCGTCAGTCTACCACCTGCTTTGTCTTGTGACCCTTGTCTAAAAAGTCGCCCAGAGTGACAACCTGCAAGCATTGTTTCTTTTATTGTCTACTCTCTTTTTCCTATTTTTCTGTCCAACAGCAGTGCTGTCAGAATTAGTTTACACTTTCAAGTTCGCTTGGAACACAAAGCCAGGTTTGTGCCAAACTGCTGTAACCACAAGGGAAAAATATACACGTAGAGGCACACATATAATGGCTGCTTGATTGTATAAAAGTGCAGGTGTAGTAAGTTTTTTTTTTTTTTACAAGGACAGCAGAGGCTCCAGCCAACCACAAATGAATAATAGATAAAAAATTAGAATCGGCCACGATTGTATGTGATGTAATGAGAGACGATACTAAAAATATCAACCGATTCAGTCAATCTGAAGGAAAATGTTCCACAGTCGAGGCTCTGTCTGTCGCTGTCTCTTTTCAGACACTAGTGTTAATATAATTGCACTTATGTTACTACACTCTCCAAATCCACCAAATGGCAGTTATTATGCAACAGAGACACACCATGTTTTATATTAATTTACTCTACATTTGGCATCCCTGGTCGTCAGTACCAACATTGCAGACTGTCTAAACAGATGCACACGGCAGGGATAAGCCTGTCACTGGCCGACTATTCCATTCTGCCTCACTCATCCTCATTTTGATCTATTTTTATTGGAAAGAGTGGATAGGTAGTTGAGCTAAATAACTGCGAGTTAATGGTCGAAAACATTGATTAAAAACTTGCTATATCTTTAGCAGGACATATGTTGTGCTTTTCGTTTTTGTTTTCATTTCCTTCAGTGTTTAATGTTCTTGTGCATGTAAAAGATCTTGAAAGTTAAAGTCCGCACCAACAGGAGCTCCTCTCTCCCACATAAAAAAAACACTGCTCCTGAAACGCCTCGTCAGGAGTCTTGCCTTTAATTTCGTGACATCACACTGCTTAAAGAGCTAAAATAGAGCGTTTCAGACAGAGGGGGAATACAATGCTGCTGCACTGGACAGTATGAGAAAACTGATGTTTAATTTGAGCATTAAAGCATGTAAACCTATTCAGCAGTAATGGAAAAAAAATTATGAACCTGAAAATTAGCATAATATGTCTCCTTTAAAGAGTCTGCCTGAGTTTCAAACTGTGGAAATAAATAGAAATCAGTGGCCTGAATCGATGTAGGTTGTTCAAGGGCTTAAAATTACTTGGGCTCGTTGACATTTCTCTGACAAGACTTCTTTCAGTCATACAAATAACGACTGTTATGTCTTCCTCACAAATGTGGAAGGGGAAATGCAAAAAGCCTTGGGGAGAAGGTCGAGGTGAATGGTTTGGCTCACCACAGAGACTGCAGGAAGTCACAAAACACTTAGTTTAATGGGTTAAATCCAGAGCTTTAGAGATGTTGTTTCTGAGCTGAGTCCTCCAGTTTCTTTCCAGTTTGCTTTCATGTATCATTAAAAACTAAGTGTTGTTTGCACAATGTAATGGCTAAGAATAATGACACCATCTGTGTTTAGACTGGTTCCCTATAAATCTCGCTTTCTCTGTGCAGTTTTGTCTGCCACCAGGCACAAAATCTTCCAAGAAAAATAAAGGCTGATTGGCCTGGCATCATTTCTATCTGCTTTCATGTCTCTATTATAGACTGAATGAATGAATAAATTCACATTTTGTTCTGTGTCGTTGGTAGTTGATTCTCTTGAGGAAAAAAGGAAACATTCCCATTTGCCACAGGGATGCCAACAAAAATACCACTTGGAAACACTGTTTACTGTATAGCGTTATGTTATCTCACATATAGGCCAGTAGCACTCTGTAACCCTCTCTCTAAATATATCAAATCTATTGTTAATTACGAAATAATTTTCCAAAAGCATGCAAACAAATATCTCACTAAATAACAGGACAAGCACATAGACACATGTATGTATGTATGACTGACTGTTGTTATTTTAATATCCTTGTGTTTGCTTTCGTTTCATCCATTTTTACCTGATATCTGTCAAGTGTTTTATTTCCTGTTTATTCTGTTTAATCATACTGCCAAGTCTTTTTTCCATTATCCTTGATTTGTTTGATAGTTTTTACACTTGGTTTGTTCTTTCTTATTGCATTTCTCTATATTTCTATGTTCAGGACTCCAGGAAGACTTGCGGCACATCCATGTGCTTCAAATGGGGATGCTTAAATAAACATAGAAAGAGGAGATCTCTGTTTGTATCCAGCTTGAAACCAGAAGTCAAACCAAACCAAGTATTTGTCTTGCCAAACCTAACCGAATTGCGACTGTATGATGTAGATCCAGTGCATGTGTCACTGTTAAGGTTAATTTATGCCCAACATTAGATACAGATAAAGACGAAGCCTTCTGTCCGTACTCTGCACTCATTTTGTCAGTATTTCTGAAAGTTTTCTGAAAGCTTAGGTATACGTGCCAACAGAGCAGTGTAGCAGTGTAGCCAACAGTTCAAGCGAGGCACGACCACAGGACAAGAGGAGGAAGTTTCAAAAGCTTTTTGAGGAGAGGTTATGCAATTTGTGAGAAGTTTTAAATCTGTATGATGTTACTTCGCTCGGACACAGAGACAAACAGTTACTACAGAACATCTGGGAGGAGAGTGGACGGGAATTAAATACGAGTTGGACAATGGTGGAGGAAAAGTGAAGGTCCATGTGAGATTGATTTGACTCTGAGCGGCGCCCTCTAGTGGTAGTATTGCTTAACATCCATGCCAGCGTGAAGGATGCATGGAAGTATGTGGGCAGTGACGGTATTATCTTTTGAAACGGACGTATCTATTTTAGTTTTAGGAGATGCTGACAAACATCCTATTCAGTCGTTAAGGTTTGAGGATGTGTTGCATTTTTCAGCTGCTGTAAATAGATAAAAGATCCCGCAGGCCTCTCTCCTGCTCTCGCTCGGTGCAAACATATTTTTTATAGACTCTTAACATTGTTAAGATATTGGCTGAAAAATGTTGCTTTTTTATCTTTAGGCACTGTAGCTTAATTTGCAGTGGAAGAGTGGGCGCTTCCATTTTCAAATCTAATTTACTGAGTGTCAGCAGAAATGCAGTAACTTGAGTCAGGAGTTTTTCAGATATCTCAATCTCCCCGAGGTTTTTTCCCCAGACCATGCTCCAGTGGCAAATAAACAGAAAAACAGAGATGTTTTCAACAGTATACACTGAATCAAACAAGATGGGGAACAATCAGAGGGACGAGCAAAATGTATTCAACACACGCACACACTCACACACAAAATGCACGCACAGACGAAAATGTGATTACGCACAAAACTTGCCAACTCCAGTCTCCCCGATGAAGTCAATCATTATACATCTCACTGTGCAGGGATATTATCTGAACATACTGAACTGAGTCATTAAGGCCCACCATGATGTGCCTCCCTCTCTTCCATCTTTCTTTTCTCTACACAATGACTCTTCCTCTCCTCCTGTCTCCCTCTGAGGTCTGTGTGAAATATAAACAGACACACACAAAACACACACACACAAAAACGCTGCTCTCACAGTCCTCAGAGACACACTTCCTCCCACCATTTCATCCCCTTCCTCCTCCTCCTCCTCCTCCTCCTCCTCTCTCTCTTCCTATAATATTTTGCTCTCTGCTTCCATTGCTCGCTCCCTTCTCTCCTCTCCTGCTTCTCTCCTCTCATTTTTCCATCCCCTTCTTCCTGTTTTCTTTTGGTTTGTCTCGCTTTGTGGGAGGTGAACACTTTAAATCACCCCTGAGACGCACACTGTCTGCGACCTTCATGAATCACGGTGTCTTGTGCCTCTTCTTTCATTTTCTCCCACTCTCCTCCTTTGTGGTTTTCCTTTATATTCCTGTATCTCTATGTGGGGCATCCCCCCGCACCACCACCACCACCACCACCACCACCACCATCCGCCCCATCCTCATCCCCACATATTGTCCAGCTCCCCTCTCTATTCTCTCATCTCTCTCAGTCCTGCTGGCTGGCACACTCTCGCTCCATCCCTCCTTCTCCGATGCAATGCGTCTCGTTTATAAAAAGGTGTTTTATTTTGCAGGAATCATAAATAATTGATTTGATGTTAAAATCAGCTGTTTTTGCATTCATTTTGTTTATTTTCCGATGCGTGAATGGCATAGTCGTTTTTTTTATGATATTTTTCTGAAGTGAAATCAAGGATAAAGAACCTGAAACACACACACACACCTCCTCATTTTCAATGAGTCACCCTCTAAATGTTTCTCCTCTCGTTCGACTCGAGGAAAGCAGAGAACAGCTTCCTGTCACCCTGCTCAACCAAGCGTCCTCCACTCAACCACACACATTCAAATCGCTGCACTTTTCATTATTGTCGCATGTCTTACCTAAGAGGCAAAAAAAAAAAAAAAAAAACACTCTGAGAGCAGCAAATTTTCTGTCTCGAACAATTTTCAAAAACAAAAGAAGCACGTTCAAAAGCATGTAGATGAGCTGCAGCCTTAATCACCACTGAGCCCAGTTTGGACACTTGAAAGCATTCAAGCTCAGACCTTCCACATACAGGGGCATATCCCTGAATCTTTCTTATGGTAATACCTTCTGCAACACTGTGGATGATAAACACACACACGCACCTGAACCCAAATACATACACTTACTCCGTAAAGAAAAAACACACTTAATTCTCAGCAGATCTCGTTTCCCTTCTAGGCGAAAGGAAAAAAGTTGTTTTTGTGAGGGAACAGAAGACACAGGTGGGGGGTCTGAGAGTGTGTTTTTTTTTGCATGTGTGCATTTTGGCACTTAAGTAGGTGTGTAGAGTCCCTGCAGAAACTAGGCCTGTGCTTAAGACGACTGCTGAAACAAACAGTCAGAGTAAGTGAGAGGAGGCGTGAAGGATGGAACTGATAAATGGAACTGAGGATTGTGAGCGATGAGAAACACACTCAGGCTTTGTCTTTCACCTGCCAGAAGATGTTGTCGATGGTGTTGCCCAGGAATCCTTCTCTGTTGTCGGACGACAGAAGTTTGGGCCCAAGTATCGTCATGAACTCCTCAAAGTCCACCTGGCCGTCCCCTGCGGGGGACGCACAGAAACACAGAGGAAGACAGGGAGACAGACGGAGACAGCAGAAAATCAGATAGACTGACAGGAAAGCTGGCGGAGTGGAGCTAAATAATGCATTTTATGCTGAATTTTATTTGCTTGGCGAAACAAAGAAAGGCGCCCTGAGACAGATCAACAGATGGATGTGCCCTCAGCCGTGACAAACACCCATGCATCATCACCACTAATTCACCTTTCAAATAAGGTGGGTGCACCTGCGGGAGGGCATGCACATGTTCGTCAGCGAAACTGTTTTTGCATCGCAGCGACAATCGAGGGAACATTTTGCAAATTTATATTCAAAGGACGCAACTTGTAAGCATTCTGTATTCTCCTGCTGCATGCTGTTAGAGATGGCAATCAACAGGCAGCGTCCCGTGGAATTAGTAATCAGTGAACATCTTCACTACAGCTTGTATTGAGTTACTGCAGAGGCTTATTATCCTATATATTACCGATATTGATTGCACCACCAGTTTTCATCATTATCTAATGTTCTATTTAATGTTTGTTAGTACAAGCAATAGCAGCAGTTTGCACAAGTCTCATGCGGCTGTGTAAGTACTGTTAGTAGGATAACACTTTATTTTATGGGTCTGCAATTTCTGAATAATTTCCAAGAAAGTTGCCTGCAAAGAACTATGTAATTTGGTGCTAATGACAGGGTAAATAGAGACAATCTGCAATTTGCACTCTTGCAGTGAATGAATTCTAATTAATTGCTGTGTGACTTAGACAGTGCACAGCAGGCCAGATGAACACGCCATAATGCGAAATTTGTAAACAGCATGTATGGAGAATGACGTTTTAAATAGCTGTTTCTCAAGGAAACTCTTCCCCCTCCCACACGATTAGTGCCAAATTACGCTGGGTTTTGCAGGACATGTCCTGGAAATGCTTAAGAAATGAAGAGGAAATGGCAGGCTCGTAAAATCAAGCATTACCTTGTAATACAGTATATTACTGGTATTAAAGGGCATCAGTTCTCTGCTCTGAAACCTGACTGCAGTTTCTCAAAAATGCGGCTTTAAATTAACATAATATAATCTCACATTTTAAGACTACTTTGCCTAAAACCTGGATAAGAAGATAATGCGAGAGATCAGCGGATTAAGATTTCTGAAGGAGGCAGTTTTAATAAAGAATTAATCATCTAAAGGACTCCGCAGGTTCTCTTACACCTGATAATAATTGACATGCTTAAAATAATTGTGCCTGCGACCGCTTGCAGTGCTTTTTCTAGCGACGACAGCGAGACGATACGAGTCAGAGGTAGAGGATTTTAAGAGTGTTGCTGTCTCTCCTAAGAACAAATGGCAGCGCTGCTCTCGGATGGTCAGACTGCTCACGGAGGCAAGAGCAAAAAGCTTTTAGCTTTGACCTTTGATATTTACCGCGAGCTGTGGAATCAAGAGCATGCAGATAAGAACCTGTTGAAAGATTGACTAGCTTGTTTGTGATGCAGGGACTGCTTAGGAGTAATTGCAATCGTCTGTGGATTTACAAGCAGAGCTGGAGTGCAAGGAGCAGGAGCAGACAGGTTCCTTCTTTATTGTCTCCAGGGGAATTTGTTTTTGACAATTGACCACCTGCTGCTCTTCAGGCAGTTTAAGAAACAGTTTTGCAGGAACATTTTGAAGGACGCTGCAACTCAAAATCCCATGTTTGCTCAGGCAAGTGAAAGAGGCATTAAGTTCTGTGTTTTGGGTGTCAGTTCACAGTGTGTTTCATTTACATCTCATTAAAGTTCAACACATAAAAATATTCACAGGAAAGAAAAGAAAACAGACTGTCCACCCCCCCCCCAAAACAGCCACATAGGTTGTCTGTGCAAACATGTTTTTATGATCCATATTTATGTTTATTAAGCGAGGACTTCTAGTGGCTGATGTGATTCTGACTGGAGCAAAGGAGGAAGTCAGTTGACGTACCATGAAGAGCTTAAAAGTCCATACAGGGAGGAGGGCGAGGTGAATATATGAAACCTAAAGTCAACATTGGCTTATTTTTAACTCATGTAGCATACTCAATTCTTACGTAACGTAACGTATCGTATCGTATCGTATCGTATCGTATCGTATCGCATCGTGACGTGACGTGACGTGACGTGACGCGACGTAACGTAGCGTAACGTAACGTAACGTGACATGACGTGACGTGATGTGACGTAACTAATTAAGAAAACACATACAACTGTTCTTACAAATTGGTCCTTTAATATAAGGTGAATAAAACTTGAAATCATTACCTGATTCTGCCACGTACAGCGAAACACTGTTTCTGTTTGTGTGTTAAATGTAATCTTTAAATATTTCTTTTCACAACGTTAACCACATGTTTGTTAGGTGCACCTGTTGCTGGTGCTCTCCTTCAAGCTTGTACACATCATATAACAAACATTATACACATGCATTACACGTTAAACAGCCACACACTTATGACGAGGTTCACTCTGCGTTTTTGCGTGCGTGTGTTGCTCTGTGCATGCACCCAAGTGTGTGTCCTTCTGTAGTGCCTCACCATCCATGTCCAGTCTCTGCATGATGATGGCCAGCTCCACTTCGCTGGGCATGTAACCCAGGGAGCGCATGGCCATGCCCAGCTCCTGTTTGGAGATGAAACCATTCCCATCCCGATCCAAAACACGAAACGCCTCACGGATTTCTGCACGGCAAACACACAACATATCACTTGTACATTACTGTCTGTCTTTATTGTTAAAGATCATTTCAGTCATTCTGTTAGTATTATATGAAGTCGTTAACATGTATACACGTAATTACAGATTTAGATCAACAGTATGTTTTGTTGACATTGTGATGGTTCCATTTAATTTCTAAATGAAGTTACATGTGTGAGTTTTTCATCTTGCTGGTGCTGATTTGTGGTTTTCTGTTTAGTCTGAGACAAGGCTGACAGTGTGGTGTGAGATGTGAATGAGTCCTTCACCTCTCCTTTATTTTGTCATTTATTTTCTTGTCCTTGTTTTGTCTGTGTCTTAAAGTTCGGGGACTCATCACAGCAGATGAAAATGTCTTTATAACCATCAAAAACCGAAGGCTGGGAGTTCATTGATTGCCTGACTTCTCTGGTCTTTCCTGTGTGTGTGTGCTGAAGAGGTGTGTTTCCCTATTCTATTCATTTCTTTTTATTCATCCATATTTGAGATGCTGTGACTGACTCTCATTTGTCACATTATCAGAGCATTTCTTTTGATTTTCACTGTACAAGTGCAATAATTCTGACTTTTGTTTGTAAAATGAGTGTCATTTTATTGTCAAATCGTCTCTTTGACATTCTGTGTGTTTGATCTTTGTGTTACTGCGCGATGTCTGTTATCGTTCCCATGTCTACGCTGCTTGTTAGTCTACAGATTGTGTGAATAATGACTGTTGTCTCTCAGGAGCAAAGGCAGAAATAGCGTGATGTTGTCACAGTGCCGCAAAACCACTTTGGGAGGAGGTCGGGGTGGATGGTTACGTCATCAACTGTGTTTGCATGCCGTCTCTTACCTTTGCTCAGCATTGGATTCTTTCGCTAATCATTAACACAATCATTCTCTTAGCGGATGGTTTTAATCAATATTTCTTAATCAACAATAGATTGAATGGCTACTTGTATGTTGAAGGGGTCAATTGTAGTGATGACCTCACAGAGATTTGCCGCCTGACTTTGCCGTGTCTCTCAGCGAACAGAGTTTCAGCCCACAACCTCACTGTTGTGTGTTTCCAGACGCAGCAGGCAGCTGGTTTCGGTGATAATGCTCTAAAAACTGACTGTACACTGTACCAGCTCAGACTCAGACACAGTTAGTGACTAGCTGGTGAACATAGCATTTTGCAGCTAAAGAGTCAGATATTTCCCAGGAGAATTTAATGTTAGACAGTGCCTCTTTCACACTGGACAAAAGACTCACTAACAGCCACTTCGATCTGGCTTTCGTCTTCATTAGAAAAGTGAAAAACTGGCATTCATTTCCAAGGAAAGTGACTCCAGCTCCAATCAGATGTAATGGCAACACAACACCAGGGTGGACACGCTAACTTATGCCCCTGTTCCTTTACATTTGTTAATATTTATTTTTTCCATAACTCAAATTTAATCAAATCATATAAGTTTTATTTATATTACCCAAAATCACAATCACATTGCCTCAGTGGGCTTTACAATCTGTAGAGTGAACGACATCCTCTGTCCTTAGACCCTCGATACGAGTGAGGAAAAACTTGACTTATAACTGAATAAACAAGCTGTTCTCAGAGGAAAATAAGGTCCCCAGGACACTGTTTGAAGCTAGTGCCAGAAGCCAGGGTCCACCAAATATAAACAGAGTGAAACAGTAAGAAATTGTGTTGTCCTTTAAGGTCAGTTTGTTTATTCAGTTTATTCAGTCAGGAAAACAAAGTGTTTGTTTTTTGTTTATTTAGTTTGTTTAGGCATAAAAGAATCAGTCAATGAAGATCTTTCTCCTTCCTCCAAACTACAAAGTGCACCGTTAACTTCTGCAGAATCGTATGACCCATTTCTCAGCATAACAATGTTGTCTTGACAGTTGGGGCACCAGATCAGAAATTCTGACGCGTTGATTTTGGAGCACAGTGACCAACAACCTACTCGCTGTTTAGATTTGTAGACTTGTTGATTTCTGCATGCAAAAAGACTAGTGGCATGATTGTGTTGTCAGCCTCATAAAATCTCAAAATGTAACAGTGAGCCATCAGATGGTGTTAGTGAGAAGCGCTTATCCATGAGATAAAATTAATGATTAACAGTTCTTAGGAGGTAGATGGTGCTGAAAGGTGCTTCCCCGGTGCTGATAACAGGCTTTCCCATTAACGGAGAGTGCTGCAGCCTTTCTGTCAGGCAAATCAAGGTGAGGGTGATCTCCTGCCCTCCCTCCCCCTCTCCCTCTCCCTCCCTCGCTCCCTCCCTTTCCTTGTCTCTTTTGCATCTTTATATACTTATTGTATTTTACAAACCTCCAGGGGACTGTACCAATCCCTCCACACAGCACAATCACCATCAGCATTGCCAAGAGCGTTTCCGACTCTCTCCTCCCACATGAAAGGCTTCCTTCTAACTTGAAATTGTAAATGCACACACTGCTCATGAGGCATCTATCTGTTCGTGCAGCACAATTACTCAAGCCTCTGAGGACCTTCTTACAAAATACTCTGGTCAATCTCTGGCTAATTACTTGTCAATCAGTTGGCACTGTCTGAGCAGGGGTGGAAAACGGGGCAGGCGGAGCTTTGGAGCGGGGTGGAAGTGGTCGAATTTATCGACTCGATAAAGACAGCAGGGACAGGAAAGACTTTGTGAGTCTTTATCCAACCTCTCTCTATTCTTCTGTGGATCTGCACACTTCAGGGGTGGGAGAGGGTGTCATATCAGCTGGCATTCGGCGTTTGTGCAAATCTTTACAGGCGAAACACAATCGAGAAGAGTAATAGCCTGCTGCACGATGGAATTTAAATCACAATTTTCCCAAGACTAATCCTTTTGCGAACTTAAACGATGAATTTTACATGAAGTTCATCTCTCTCTGTGTCTCTCTCAGGCTGCTTGTCATTAATATTCTCGTCCTGACATGCTGCTCCTTCCTTCCTCTGTGTAATAAGTCCGTCTCAGATCTGCCTCCTATGTCTGTCTTTGCTTCGTCAGTTGCGTGAGAGACGAAGTTCAGTCGCGGC
The DNA here is from genome assembly GCF_040436345.1 of Pagrus major. Lineage (NCBI taxonomy): Eukaryota > Metazoa > Chordata > Actinopteri > Spariformes > Sparidae > Pagrus > Pagrus major. The sequence continues at coordinate 638,049 of NC_133227.1, read as the reverse complement.
CCCCAGTCTGAGCCTGTAAATATCCCCCACGGCTGATAACTAGACTTGAGCACCGTGCCACTACCTCCCCTTTCTCTCTCTCACTAAATAAAATGAGAGTCATAGGCGGGGGATTGGAAATGCGGGCAAGTGTGCGGCCTCCCAAAACAAAAGTGAGATGTATTTGTATGCAGCTCAACAGTGAGAAGTGCGTTTTCAATAGGGTACGAATGAGCTGCTCCGTGATGTATTACAGTGCAACGTGTATGTGTGTTTGTGTGTGAGTGTGCAGCTGCCTGTGCGTGGCTGTGTATTGCGAAGTCAACCCCCCAGGACTGTACATGTTCTCACTGTGATTGATGAAATGCCTCAAAAGCAGAGAAAAGGATAGCGGCGATCCAACACAGGGGGTGATTAACTAGCCTTCTATCTGCGCTAACAGATGATCCTAGAAGAACCTTCAGCGTCTCTCTGAAGTGGGATTAGGAGTTTTCAAATGCTGGCAGCAAATACCACGGATATTTTGTCCACATCAAACAATCCCATTGGTTGCGTTGGATCTGGGGCTGACAGGGCCTAGATAATGCTTCATCTGAATGTCTGGAGTCTAAGAGGCCAGATTCAATTTATATAATAGCCCTACATAGGTCCAAACTACTTTACCCTTCCTGCTGTCCTTGACAAACAAAGCACAGACAGAGGCTAACCAGACTAATGATGGCGACACGTTTCAGTCGCTGTACCAGCTTCAGCGCACTAAAACAACTGTTTCAGTGAACTGGGTTGAGTCGAGTTGTGCACAAGGGACATTGGATTAAAAGATTTATGAGACAAAGTACTTCATACCAAAGCTCATTGGAGCAAACTACAATAGGCCACATGTATAAACACAAACAAACAGCTTCAGTCAGAAACACACTCTCATGCTCTCTGTCCTCGCTCAGTGAGAGGATTATTGTAGCTGTTTCTTCTCCACCAAAGCAGAGATATGCACACTCACTGCAGTGTACAAGTCTTTGTATTCTGCAGCATATGTGAGGTTACGTCAAAGAATCGCCTCACATCAGACCTCATTGTAATGAAATACAGTAGGATCCCTAAGCATGCGGTCAGCCTGCATGAAAGCAAAAACTCCTCTGTGTCAACTTAAGCCAGTGAAACGGGAGATACTGCGGTTTGTTACTCCTTGGGTTTTATGATCTTTGCTCTGGCTATCGGTTATGATAAATTTGTCCTCACCAAAGCAATTGAGGAGCTCTTTAAATATATTCAACGGGGGAAAAAGCACAAGCAGTCAGACGATCATACAACCCCAGTTCCAAAAAAGTTGCAGTGTTTCCCAAACATATATTTTACCTGGGCCGCCGTCAATATACCTGGATGGGCCGCCTAAGTAAAATGCATGTGTGGGAAACACTGCAACTTTTTGAAATTGGGGTTGTATGATCGATGACATACTTGGTGACCCATTTTAACATTTTATATATATATTTTTTTTTATCTGTCTGAGAGAACAACGCCATCTGCGATCGATTAACTAGTGGACAGAGATAGACAGACAGAGAGACGCTCTCTGGTGTTACATCCATCATCATAAATGCACTGATTGTGGTATTTTTGTCCAAACTTGTAAGTGAGGCTGTTTGTTGCTATGTCATTTTGGCAACATAATTAACAAGCTTTCTCTACACACGGCTCACCTGCTGTTATGACGACGGAATCACAGCTGAAAAAATCCTAAACACGAGGTATGTGTTTTTTGGGCAACTTTATTAAAAATGTACTGCTTATGAAGTTTTTCCGATCATTTTGTTGCCTTTGTCCCAACTTGATTGAAATGTGTTCAAATGTGGCATCTAATTCAGTATACTGAAACAATTATTACAAAAAAATCATTGAAGTTGATGAGGTAAAACATTAAATATATTGTATTTGTGCTGTTTTAGAGACAAAAAGGATTAACAAAAATTCTGTTTATTTATGTTTTACGCAGTGTCCCAACTTTCTTTTAATCAGTGTTGCACAAATTAAGAACAAGCTGACGATTTTGCCAAGTCAAATGCCACTTTATATGGATGTTAATACTAAAAATGAGTGTGCCTGTGTTGATGATAATTATCCTTAATGCTAATGCACAGGACAACTGTGAGTGTGTACTGTGGGTCGACTTCAAACCAGACATTCTGTCCGTATATTGCAACGGTCAAATTTACTAGGAAGAGAAAGCAGTAGCAGATAGTAAACTCAAGCTGTCTGTGGTAAACAACTTTGTTTACAACGTGCCTGTGAGCCAGTTCAAAGAATCCCACTGTTTGTGCTTGTTGCCACAATCCCAGATCTTAGGAATCACTTCAGTGAGTACAGTGTTCGTGTAACTGATACAACAAATGTGCAAAGCTATGAAATAAAACGTTAAAGGAAATGTTTTTTCCTTTAATCAAAAGAGTTTTACGTCAGATCAAACTCATACGAGTCCTTTTTGAAGTGGTCATATTTTACATTTTGGTACAAAAAAAGACCTGGAAAGTGCAGTTTTACTTTAAAGCAGTCTATTTACCACATCGTAAGAGCCCTTTGTGAGTACAGGGGCCATCATTTCTCTGCTCGAGTGATTGTAAACTTGGATTAGGAGACCGATATCAATACATTGGTATCCTAATTAAGGCCTGGTCACATATATTTTATTCCTGTGAGTCCTGTGACTGATTTTATTTCCTAAGCTCCATAATTGGAAACCAATGCATCTACTCAAGCTCCGACAAAATGGCTAAATGGAAAAACCTTTCCCTGGGAGAATTGAAGCGTTGTAACTGCATTGTTCCTGTAGTGAAACATTAATTGCTAGTACCTCACACTTTACTCTGCACCCTCACCACCACCTCCCACCCTCTTTCTCTCTCGCTCTCTCGGCACACTCACCTCCCAGCTCCTCTGTGGAGATGCTGGTGAGCTGGAAGGATTCGTTGCCTTCCGTCAGGGAGCTGCTCAGGTAGTTGTCTGGATAGAGCAGGCCCGCCCGCACATGGTGGAATGGCATCTTCTCCCTGCAGAGCACACACACACACACACACAGAGTCTGAATAAACATTGCATGTGTGTGTATGTGAGCGAGGAAACTACAGGTAAGAAGAATTTGCGTGTCAGCGAGTGCATGTGTATTCAAACCCTGGCTACCACCGCGGTCAGGAGCTCTTTTTAGAAACACAGTCTCCTGTGGAGGGAACATTGTTCCTTCCACTCTGCTAATGCTCAGTTCTGGGAGAAACCGCTGTCTCCTCGTGGCACAATCACAGTGACAAATTATGTAATCTCATTATAATTCAATGGAGTCGGGGAAAAAAAAAAAACATTCCACTCTTATTGTTCTGATAAATACCATCAGAGTACCATCAGGAACTCGGTATTATCTAGCGATCATTCTCTCAGCGTCTTTCTCCTGCTCACTCTTTGTTCAGCCTCCTTATAGTCCACAGAGGAAAGCCACTAAAGTCCTGTCACTCGCTATCGTTTCTTCTAACCCTGCCGTCACATCTCCTGACTGCTCGTCCCACCAGACACCTCACCAAGAGACCTCAGGGCTTGACAGGGCATCAATCAGCCACGACCCCATTGCTGTTGTCTGATCAGAGACGATTCTCTGATTTGATTCATGAGAGATGCCACCTCCGAGGGCTCTCCCGGTCTAATGTTGTGACACTTTGGCAATATCCTTCATGTAATATTCCTGCCAATAGTGCACGCTGAACTGAGCCGAGTCGAGGTGAGGGAGAGAAAGAAAGATAGGGAGGGAGCGAGTGAGGAAGAGATAGAGAGCCCGAGAGTATTTCATGAGCGTGCCACTGCCAGACAGGAGATATAGAGATAGAAGTGGGGATGTCTCTGTCACAGCGACATGGTCAAAGTATAAACATCTCCTCTCCTCTCCTCTCCTCTCCTCTCCTCTCCTAACAAAATCCTTTGTGTGTCTTGGAATCAGAGCCAAGGGAGGGAGAGGACGCAGACTGAGCATAAAGACAAAGACAGTGTAAAAGGTTAAGAGCCTTGGGATAGGTGTGAGTCTGCTCTGCTGATCTGTAGAGGACACCAGGTGTGGAAATGGCTGTGTGTATGTGTGCATTAGACATTAGAGATAGACAGCAAACAGTGTGTGTGTGTGTGTGTGTGTGTGTGTGTGTGTGTGTGTGCAGAAAGCTGTGTATGTGCACAAAGTTTGTGAGCTCTGAGGAAATTTAGTCCATCTGCTCCTGGTTCTACTCTTGACCCACCTGCACATTAAAGGAACAGTTCACCTAAAAATTCAAGTCAGTCTTTCTCTGCTCACGCCCTGTTCGTAGTCCACAAAATATATGCCTGATATGGATTTTTTTCAGATTGCAGATTTCTGATTGCAGACCAGCTTTAGAGGAGCATGTTGCCACCTACTGTGTCGGAGTGTGTAAATGCTATGCTTGTTGTGTCAATTAAAGCAATTTGGCTGCATATTCCTTGCTCCATTTATCGGCTATATTTTCATCGATTTCACAGATACCAATGTATAGCCGATAATATAAGTTTCCTGATATAAGGCAGATACTTATCATGCATTGCTAATGGGGACTCGTGAAACCAGAAAACCCAAAAATGCTTAAAAAAAAAATGTTTAAATGCTACAGTCTACACACCACATACACACACACACACACACACACACACACACACACACATGCTCTCTCTCTTTCAACCTATCAGTGTAGATATAGCAAGACAAAAATTTTTTGAAGACGTAACAAGACAGAAACAGACAGAGAGAGACTCAAATGGGGAGAAGAGGTGTGTTGGTGTCTCGTATCTGCAGACACCCTGCAGCCCTCTGCCTGGATTTTCTTATTTTCTCCATTTGTTGCTGTGCTCGGGACACTTTACCATCCCAAAATGTCGGTATTTCACGCCCTGGGACTGAGACTCAACAATCAATCACCATCTTTGTGGTGCATTTACGAACAGCTCAGACACATCCTTTTAATGTTTCTATAACTGAATAAACAAGCTGTTCTCAGAGGAAAATACTGTTTGAAGCTAGAAAGGTGGTAGGGTCCGCCACATGTAAACAAAGTTTAAGGACAGTTTGTTTATTTTAATTTATTTAGTCATGAAAAAGAAGAGAGTTTGTTTATACATTTTTTTAAGGCATAAAAAAAAATCAGCCAAAGAAGATCTTTCTCTTCTGGTTTAAAATGTCTTCCCTGAACCTACACAGTACACCTGTAATAGTCTTTGAATTGTATTAATATGACGTGAGGTTCAGATAGCTTTGCACAGAAATGACTTGTTGAAATGTAAGACAGAGGGATACTTTTAACTTTTATACTTTGAGTACATTTCAAAGTTTCATACTTTTCATTTTTTTCTACTTGAGTAAACAATGTTTGTACTTCTGCCACCAGTGCTTCTAGTGAGCGTAAAGACAAATTGTCTCTACATTGCTGTTTATTTGTAGCAGCGACCGACTAGGCCTTCAGGTCTGCCAGAACAAATGCATACTTTCGAGTAAACAGGCTGGGAATATGTGCACATTGCTTGTTGCTGTGCTATATATGCATGTTGGCTTGTATGTGCAGATATAGCAGATTTTTACATGTGTATTTTTACTGTATGTGTGCACATGCGTAACATAAAAGGTTTATGTGTGAGCGCTCCTCAGCAGAAATTAATGAATCTATGAGCATGTTCAAATTCCTGCGGGTGCATTTCTGAATGTTCGTGTGTGTATCTGTAGATGTTGGAAACAAATATATGAGTTGTACCGGTGCATTATTTTCTGCCCTTAAAGTGGTGATGGTGATGGACTGAGAATGATGCATATGTTTGACAAGAAAATAAAAGAGTCATGGTGCAAAAAATATGAACATTTAATGGACGTTAAATAAATGAAAATCTTCACATTAAACAGGACCCAGCAAATATTTAAACAGTGGACAAATTAATAAGACATATGATAAGAAATTAATACAAGAATGTATTTTAACAGTCCATCTGCTCTCACAATTGTTCCCCTGACAGAAACACCCACTCACTCATGGCAAAAACCAGCAGACGCACATACACATACATCAAACTCAGTCACACACTGATTCTCTCTCTTTTTGTCTCCCTCTCTCTCTCCCTCGCTCCCCATTTCTCTCCCATATATTTTTGGATTGTGTTTTTTCTACTCATGAAAACACAGACTGTTGTCACAGAGACGGACATGAGAGCTGACAAGAGCAAGCTTTAGCAGAAAACCTCCATCTGATAAGTCTCACTGCATGGCAGGAGAGACAGTGGAAGAGGAGTGGCAGAAAGACAGACAGACACACAGACAGGTGAGACAGGGACGGGGGGGCGGATGAGGATGAAAGAAGCAAATGAAAGCAGGCTGACTGACAGTGTTTGAACTGTGGGGTCACCTGCGCCCCAGGGAAGCCCAGTTTCAAGGCTTCAGCGTGGTGATCAGAGCGAATTTAAGCTCAGACGGGAGTGAAGAGGCTGAGATGAAGGGAGAGGATCAACCAAGATTGAACCAAAAAGCTGAGAATGTGGAGAAAGGAGAATCATGTTTTTCTCCACACCTCCCTCGGTCCCCGCGGAGAGAGATGCATTAGCAGAGTGGCAGAAAAGAGCTGAGGGGTCACAACAGTATATTTTCCCTAACAGTATGCCATCACAAGCAGGCAGCCCTGACAAGACAACAGAATCAAGGCTCGATCAAAGGAAACAGGTTGTTAGTAGCGCAGCCACCAATTAGGCATCAAAACATGCAAAACTGTGTGATTTAACTTCATCCAGGGACTCTCTGATCTGCATGAGATCTGTGAGCTGGACCTCAAGAAAAAAATCAACAAATTATTCTCTTTTTACTTCAAGCCACTAAAACGTCAGTTAGCTCTTCATGTCTACTCCAGTTTTGGGAGATAAGGCCGCTGCCGCCTGCCAAAAATAATGAGAGGGTGCAGTTGATCAGCTGAGTGCTGGATGAAGGTAAACTGCAACTCTGCTTTTTGTCAGATGGACCACAAAGACAGACACACATAACAGACAGGAGGAACAATTGTAGCATCAAAGAGGGGCATGTGTTGCCTCAACAGGCAGCCCACAATAAAATGGCCTCCTATTAGATTTACAGCTAAACCAATCAGAAGAAATGCTTCATGGAATCCAACTTGCTTCTCTCCCTGCTCAATGTCACACTGTCATACAGAAGTCACCTTGGGCAGCCTCCACACAGCTGCCTCTCAAAGCTGAACTCTAACAGTGTTTCCTCAGCAGAGGATGTGATGGACGGGCTGCCCATCTTGTCTCCTGCAGCAGCCTCAGCTGGAGGTCAGCTTGGGTCATCCAATTGGGAAGGTGTGCGCCCTTGATCTCCTGTCAGCTGGTCTGAAACGACGCTGAAAAGAGTTGGACACCCATGATGGTCCGCCACCCTCATTGCGCCGTGAGTGGGGTGTCTGAGAATAAAAGAAGAAGAAGAAGAAGAAGAAGAAAAAAAAAAAAAGAGGCAAAAACATGCGCGCTACCCGCCAAAAATGCTCGCACCCACACCGCCCAATGCCACGCACGTCCTCCATCCGCTCCCATCCACAGGCGGGTTTCCTCTGGGGTTTCAGATGATGAATGTGTGCGAGGCAGGTGACAGATTTGGCCATCATGCTTTATGACTGTGGAGTTTGAGAGCATCTGGCAATGAGACCGAATACAACTGGGCTTCAGACTGCAGCCAGTCCCCATTTATCAGAAGCAATATGTGAGCCGCTACAGCTGAGTGAGCGTGATGTATAGTGTGTGATTGACTGCTTTACGTTCGTCTGCGTGTTCAGACAATTATACTGTAATTACACTTATAGCGCGCGTGTGATGGACCTATAATCACCTAATCACACCGATCAAACCCACGCAGCGCGCACCGACGCGCGCGCTCGCACCGCACAAACAGCTGGAAAAGAGATTTTAAAATAGACACAGACATCACTCTGTTGTCAGCCATTAAAACAGCCCGGCTCATGTAGTCTGTCAACACACACACACAAATAGAGGTCTATTTGCATGCGCGCACACGCACGAGCACGCTCCGCACACTGACACGGATCACAACAGGTGCAGCCGCCTGCGCGTCTCTGCGGCCATCAGCGGGACCGACGCACGGGCGGTAATCACCTTTATCACCTTTAACACAGCAGCCCAGAGGTGACACACTCCGTTTCATTGGCCACCTACCTGCCAGTGAAACGCCTGGTCCCCCCCCCCGGTGTGAGATGCACCCCGCTCTCTCGGTTAGAGCACCGTCGGCGGAGACGCTGAGGGTGTTTTGAATTGCCAAGATGTGTTTAGTCTGTTTGCATCCGTCCTGTGCTCTTGAGGAGTCCGTCCGACAGCCAGAGATGGACTCATTCAGTCTGTGTGTGGGACCTGCCACGGGGATTCACCAGTGTGTCATGTGCTCCGCACTTTTCAGGTTGTTATTCTAAAAAATATCAACTGGTTTGAGGAGGAGGAGGATGGTGGTGGTGGTGATGGTGGGAGATGGTGTCCGTTTCAGCTGAAGCCCAGACCCACATGAATGGCCTCCCATCCGTGTCTACATCTCACTTCTTCTCATCGCCATATCTTTAAAATTTGGGATGAAGCAGTTGGGAGGTAGTGTGCCAAATCTGCGTCCTATCAGCTCGCCCAGACGGACGCCACCCAGCCGCCCACGGGTCTGGGTCTAGAACCGGTGCTGCTGCTTCTTCTCCTTCTTCTTCTCCTCCCTTCTTCTCCTGCTGCCGGTCGCCTCTTATGAAATGATAAATCACGATTTTAAATTCAATCTACTCTGTCGAGTCGGAGAGGATGATGCCTCCTGAGCGCAGCGCGGTCAAACAGCGCAGGGATGATGGGAAGGGATCTCCCGACGCTCCCGGTGCATTTATCTCGGCTACTCCCGGTGACAGAGTTAACCCATTTATCGGTCCAGTCCGGTAAGGGAGGGGCCACATGGGGGCCACGGCAGCGGAGGTGCGACTGTGTGGAAGGTGAGCGGGAAATATGCGACGCCGTGGCGCTCAATGAGGAGCTGCAGGCAGGTGTGTGTGAGGGAGGCGAGTCAGAGAGAGAGAGAGAGGGGAGGGAGAGAGGAGGGAGGAGGGGTGAGGTCCGAGCAATTAAGGTTTCAATGGATCAGTGCAGATACAATATCTCCCCTGGGGACGCGCGCGCATGTGTGTGTGTGTGTGTGTCTTTTCATTTAGCCATTCTTCACAGCTTTAAGAGTCATTGATGACCAATTATGGTGCTTAGGAAATGACATCAGCCGCAGTACTTAAATGATGCAGTGTCTAACCCCCCCCCCCCCCCCCTCTCTCTCTCTTTCCTCCCCACCACACATCTTTAAATCTACCTTCCTCCACCCAAACCTCCTTTTTTCCCCCCACACATCAGCCTGTCTGTGTTTTTCTCCCATTCACACCCCCTATACTAATTATATAATAGCCCATGTGAAGTTTCTGTTTCCCCCCAGCCAGCAGCTCAAATCGCAGCCTCACAGCCTTGAGGTTGAAAACTGTCTGCGCTTATAATTAAACAGCAGCTTGTTTAATCACCGCATCTGTCCCCCCCCCCTCCCCTCCCTCTCCCGCTGATCTGTTCAAATGGTTAATCCACTAAGTGTGAGCCTCAGGGGTGTGACAGTGTGATGTACCACTAGACTGCTGTTTTGTCACTGGGAGTTGAGGGTCAGTGAACAGTAAATATGACACAAGTGAGACTTTGGGCAGAATAAGCCTCACAAAGGTTTCCATCATATTTCCTTCAGGTCAAATCTGAGATAAAAAAAATAAAGAGAAAAACTCACTGAATTGCCCTTTAAATTCTCTCAAAGTTCTCTGAACACGTGCTTGAGTTTCTGGGCGCTGTCCATGGTGCTGAAGGGCTTTCTTCAGCAGATACAGGCAGGACACGTGAAGGTGAAGTGAAGCGCCTCATGTCAGCATTTACAAACAGCCAAACCCACAGCCCTGTGATTTCTGCCTGTTATTAGATTTGAGCCGGTTCAAAGGCACAAGGGTCGTCTTTTAGAGAGAGTTAGAGGTTATTTCTTTTTCATACTTCATCTCTAATTCTATAATGAAAAAAAACACAAGTGTACAAATGTCACTGAGGATTTATTACTTTATGATCGCTTTATGAATTTTTATTTGCAGGAATATCCGGTCCATGGCTGACGAATGAAAGGAAAAATCCACATAAAGTGGGCTAATAATGCCGCAATAAATTATGGTCCTGACTAGATGGACCTAGACTTTTGTGTTATCGTGTGAAACAATTTCTTATCACCACAATGGATGTTATATTTTCACCAGTGCTTGTTGGTTTGTGAGCAGGATTACACAAAAACTACTGAACGGATTTCCACAAAACTTGAATGGAGGATGGGTCTCAACCCAGAATAGACCCCATTAACTTCTGCTGCGGATCCAGATAAAGAGCAGATCTGGGAATTTTTTCACACTCTCTTTAACATTACGAGATTGGGCGACATTTTTGTTAATTTCTCAGGGAATAACACAGGATGTTGATGAATAAAATCAGACATATTTAGGTGGCTGATATCTATAAGAGAGTACAAGTAGAAATCCAGATCTAGCAGAGTTACACATGTTTTATTTGATATGGGATTAAACGTGGTTGAATTAAAGGGGACTGTGGGGCCTTGGAGGAGGTATGTGCTCTACTGAGTGCCATTCTAGTTTTGTATGGAGTTTTGTAGCATCTTTTTATTAATGGCAAAGCTGTGGACTCAGTAAGTCAATAGCTTGGTACCTTGGCACCAGTCTGGATGATAAAATGACTTTTGAGGCCAAAACTGACTCCATCTGAAAAAAAGCCAATCAGAGACTGATTTATTTGAGAAAGGTGATGTTTTATTCATCTTTTATTGAGTCATTTTTAACTTTCACAATGATCTGTTGGTTTGGTAACTTCAGCATGGTGAACAAAAATAGGCTGGGAAATGTTGTTGAACTTTGCTAAAAAACCACTTGCATTAATTTGAATAATCTTGTCCATGTTTGTCGAACCAGAGCCACTCATAGGGTAAAGGCCATTTTGGCAGACCCTCATCAGCCTCTCCATGCAGAGTTTTGACTCCTGCCATCTACTTTCCCTGGGAGGGCCAAATCAAATAGATATTTAAGATGATCATTTGTTCCATCAGCTGTTGGGTTCCTAAACAAGCTGTAGGTTTAGTTGCTATTGCACTAAACAAAGGACTGATGCACTCTTAGAGGTTTATTATATTTTTTTTATTTGTATTTCTCTCTGTTTATTATTTATGATGACCTCCTGTATGTTATATGTTATGTTATGTCACCATGTATTGTATCTTTTTAGGATGATGTGTACTGGTTGTGTTGGCTGCTACTGCAAACCAATTTGCCCCTCAGGGACAATAAAGACTCCCTTAAAAATCTCAGACATCTCAAGTAACATTATATAACTGTTTTACCTTAAAATAACAGCTTCAAAATCATGTTGATGGTACAGTGTCTTGTAATAAGGTGAAACGTGTCTCTGTCTCAGCCACTCTGCCCCCCATCACTTGTTTCTGCACTATGTAACTTCAGTGAGAGGGTAGGATCACAGCGTTACATACATGATTACTACAACATACAAGTTTTCAGATCATAACATTGTTATGATGTAATGAGTTTTGTTTGTAGTTAGCACCTACATTAAGTCTGACAAATTGTTACCTATTGTTATTATTTGTACTTATGAGCGTGGTGCACTCAGACACTGTGGGGGGCGCCAAATCACACAAATTGCCAATTTCTACATAATGTTGATTGAAGCATCTTAACTGGGTATTTTTACTTCTACTATACTATACAATCTATGACATAAGAGTGGTCTTCTATATAGTCTATTTACTGTATGTTGTTCGTATTAATTTTTGCAACATGTTGGTCAGGTGTTTACTTGGTACAAAAGCTGCAACAATAAGACATTTGTTATTATTCTTTTAAAGCAAAAATGCCAGAAATTCTCTGTTTCCAGCCTCCCAAACATAAGTATGTGTTGTTTTTCAAATTAAACATTTGGGATGTTATTCAGGCAATACAAGATGTTTGATGACATCACCTCATGCTTTAAGACATTTCTAAGCCAAATGATTAGGTCATTAATTGAGAAGGTAATTGGCAGAGTAATGGATGACAAAAATAATTCTTAGCCGCAGCCATAGCTGGTAACTAGCTGGTTAAATGAAATTAAAGTGGCATACCTTCACCAAGACCCAACAGTCCCATTTATCTGCCTCAAATTGTACTCACTCATATATACCAGACACCTAAATATGGCTGATTTTTTCATCTAGATTCATGAATTATTCCCTGAGAAATTCATGAAAATGACGAAAGACACAGCCCTGCAATGTTCAAGGAAGTGAGGAAAAAACCCTGGCTCTGTCTCTTTTTCTGGATCCGCACCAAAAGTTAATGGTGTCTATTCTGGGCCAAAATCCATCCTCCACCACCAAGTTTCGTGGAAATCCGTTCAGTAGTTTTGGTCTTATCCTGCTGACAAACCAACCAACCAACAAACAAACAAATTAAATAGGGTAAAAACATAACATCCTTGTCAGACGTAATAAAAAAATGGGGAGAAAAAATAAATAATCCAACTTGAAGGGGACCATAAAGGTCCAATTTGTAAGAATTCCAAACTTCAATATCACTGATTAAGCCTCCACTACAAGCCTCCAAAATAGATTCACTGCTTCTTGTCAGATTTAAGTCTCTTATCTCTACTGGACGGATGAACTGCAAACTTTGAAAAAGCTAAGTTCTCTCAGCAGGTGCGTTGATGATGATGATGGAAAAAGTACGGTCCAAAATCTGTCACAGGTGTTCAGTTTCATTGACATCTGGTGACTGTGAAGACTAATGATTCACATCATTTTCATACTCATCAAACCCTTCATGAGTGACTCATGAGTCATTTTTCCTTTCATTTGTCACCCATAATAAGAAAGTGTGACTTTTTCAACCAGGAGTGATTATAAATTATATAAATGATGAATGTTGGACTGTTATAACTGAAAACTGTTACGTTCAATCCACTCAACTGGGTGCCCTCCAGTTCCTTGTCCTCTAATGCTCGCCATATTACTGGATCCATCTGCTGGGCTCAGCTGTGCGGCGGGTATCTGGCCAGGTGATAATCTAAATCTCATGGTGAGTTGAGCACAATTTCTCAGGTGCTGAGAAATCCAATTTATTGCTTATTTTTTTAGGTGGGGGGTGGGTTAGTCATACACGGTTGAGTATGCTGCAAACATTTGCAATTCATTCACAAGAAGCAAAAACATTCACACACATCATAACAAAATACCAGCAGCCTCTTTGTGTTCCCTTCAATACAAACCTCTCCGCTGAGTCAAAGAACTTGACTTATTTTCAGCGTCCTGATTCACTGTGTTGCAGCTCCCTGCTGACTGACTGACTGACTAATACACTTCACCCGGAGTAAAACATGGATCGTACATCCACAGCTGGATTCTGCCAGGCAACCTAAGAGAATTGACAATTGACGAAACCTCAGGCTTCTCAAATACAATGAAGAGAGTCGTGAGAGGAAGTCTAAGTCATCAAACAGAGCCACAGGGACACACTAACATGGACTCTGACCTCACAACAAATCAATACAGGGAGTCATGTCAACCATCAGAAGCCAGCGCCCTATTTTCTCCTGTAATGTTTACTCTGACAGAGCATTTATTGCTCACTAATAGAGATATGCTTTTACCCTGCCTCCTGAGCTTTAATCACTATATAAATGAGACCATGACTAAAACATGGCCTGAAGTGACAGGCTTCACACTCCAGATATTTTTAAATTAGATTGTTGACAGTGGAGAGTGCCAAGATATGGAAGGGAATGGCTTGCGATAAGAGGTCTTCAGAAGGCTAAATTTGAATCTTGAAGCAGTCAGAATGTCTGACGGCCACCAGGAAACCCCAAGACTGAAATCAAGTCAAATTTATTCAAAAATTAAAATTCAATGTAGCATTGATTCAAAGTGCCTTACAAAATAGCACATACAGAAACATAGAACATTATTTAAAAATAGTTATATGAACTCAAAAAAAGAAAAGAAAAGATAAAAAAAGTAAGTTCAGCTTTAAGAAGATAGAAAGTAGAGTTAGTTCGATCAGCTAATAAAAGGCACCTGAGAATAGTTGAGTTTTAAGTCGGGATTTCCTAAATGCTGCTTCATCGTTTTTAGTTTTGACATCAACAGATTTCTCCTTAGTGATCTGAGAGGTCTAGCAGGTGTACAGTTGAAACATATCTGACAGGTATTCTGGTCGTGTCCCATTTAGTGATCTATAAACAAGCAGCAGTGCCTGAAAGTCTGTGACTTGCCGTAAGCAAGTGTAAGGACTTGCATATTAGAGTAAAGTGGTCAGTGTGCTTGGTTGATGTAAGAACAGTAGCAGCTGCATGATGCTGTTTGATGGTCTTTCAGGAAGGCCTATAAAAAGACTGTTGCAGCTGTTAATTCTGCCTGAAATAAAAGCATGAATGAGTTTCTCTGCGGCCCTGATAACACAGATACAGAAGCCCTGAACGGCCATGAGTCAAACATATTTCCTCAGTTTTCCCGTGTTTTATTTGTTTTCTTGAGATCACAAGTTATTTGTGTCATTATCACGAGGTAATGGCTGTTGTTTTCCAGAGATAACAAGATCATTTTGTGGAGATCTCCAGATAACAAACTTTGTTTTCCTCAGAGTTATTTATGTCATGGCAGGGCAAATGAAACAATAGTCTTACACAGAGTTATCAACTCACAGCAGATGTGTTACTGTCCAGTTGGCTACAACCTCTTGTTGGCCGATGGAAAAGAAACTACCCACATTTGTGTTTGAATCGTATGCCTAAAAAAGCACTTAAAAAATTAATGTTCAGTCTGATGTGTTGATCTATAAAAGTCACTCCTTGATCTGACATTTTCAGCTAAAACCATCTGTTACACATGTTAAGACGCCGTGTATGCATGCTGGCAGAAATGTTCATGGACAAGGGAATGTTTGATTCCCTTTACGTTAATTCACGTTTAACACCGTAAAAATCAGACAGTGGAATGGGGAGAGTGAATTTATAGGCTTTAAGAGTCTCTGTACGGCTGAACAAGAACATTATAATTTCAAAGTCTATGTTCAGATATGACAGTTTATTTCCTCCATACAGTGAAAGGTGACGATAATGTGCTGTTTTAATAACCCTTTTCCGAGCAGTATATTTATCAAAAATGAAGGGGTTATCTTGAGAGGCGGCAACATTTGTGAGTCTTGTGATGATAAAGCTCAAAGTGGAGATAATAGGAAATGAACTCAAACCCTCTGACTTTATACTGCAGCATACGGCTGTAGGAGACACAGCCCTCTACTTCAAATACATCTTATGTAAATGCTGTCTGCTTTGTGAAGTTGCAACTGGCGGAGGAGCGGTGCCTTGATCCTGTTTCTTGCTCCCTCATGAGGTGGAAACCTGGAAACATGAGAAGGCAGATTATGGTTTCAGATCACAACCCAGCTGTATAATACATTCAACATCTCTCCAAATCCAACCTCATTTTCATTAGCATTTAGATATTGTCATCATCCATTCCACTCCACATCCCTGCCAGTCCTGCAGCAACGATGACCTTCCATGGGGAAAAGGAAAAAAAACAAAAAAACAAAACGGATCCTGTCAGCCAGAGTTTTGCACCGTACGCATCATGGAAAATTACATTAAAGATGAATTCAAATTCACCTATGTACTCTGCATTGTGAACAGCAGGAGATACTAAAACAATCAGCAGATAAGTGTGAAATAACGCGTTTTCTGTGCTGATGTGTCTAGGTGAAGTAAATGTGCAAGTGAGCAAGAGACAGCGATCAAGAAAAATCTGTGTTAAACTTGTGAATGTTAGGAGGCTGCCAGACATAATTATATAATTCAATCCCACAATAACAGCTCAAAGGTCATCCAGCCAAACAATAAACTTGGGCGACCTGCAGTCTTCCAAAAAACTCTGTCTCAAACTGTTCCTCGCACACAGAAATGAATGTGTGTCCTGCAACATATAGAATATCTTAAACAGCTGGGGGTAAAACTAAAAGTCCCCTCCAGGAAGGTTACGTCTGCATCACCGCATGAATAATGCAACACTGACTGGATTTGACATCCAGACCTTTGGAGGAAAGAGTGTGTGCAGACACATGCATGTGAACGAGCGAGAGAGAGAGACGGAAAGTGTCGAGCTGCTTGCAGATGTGAAATAGAAATGTTAAACAAGATGATGAACATTGTGAGATAATAATAGAAATGGGACTGAAATTATATAGGTTGTGAGAAAAATTGAGCTGAGTAAAAAATTTACATTTCTGCCTCACTTTGCCTGGGGCACTGAGGCAAAGGCCAGAGGCACCCTGTCTGTGGTTGGGTAGTTAACATGTAAAAGCACTACACATTTAAACAAGCATAAATTTGCAATAGTGGCAACTGGGTACGCGCAGGCATCCACATGTTCAAGCATTCCCGCGCACAAAACCTCACACACTTAACCTCAATGGGAAAATCCAGCCTCAAAGATAAAAAAGTTACAGTTGGGATACGGATTTGTGGAACAATGAATTGATGGACAAACAGAAGGAGATAGAGCTATGAAAGAGGAACTCTGTTTAGTCCAATCAATCAATCAGTCTAACTCTATTTACATAGCAACTTTCAAACAATTCAAAATGCAATCCAAAGTGCTTTACAAGTGGTTGAAAAAAACAATGGGATATTAAGAAAACAAAGATGGACTTAGAGACTAATGCACAACAATTGCAATAAAATGGATAGTTAAAGTAATAAAAGATAAAAACACACACACAAACACACAATTTTGCAATGACGAGAGGTAACAATGCAAAATTGTGTGTTTGTGTGTGTGTGTCTTTGTGTGAGTGATTTAGAGAGCTGCTGGTCGAACCTGAAAATACCGGCCTGTCCTCATCGGCAAAACAACCATATATTCAATTCAATTCAATTAAAAAAACTTTATTTGTCCCCGGGGGGCAATTCAAGGTAAGGCACGTGGAGCATTTGTACACAGCACAACACATATATATTGTGCATTGACTGTGAAAGCTCTTGTTAGGCAGTGACCTCTAGTGGCCCTAATTATTATTACTGCAATAAAGGAGGAAGTCAGACGAAGTAGTGTAAAAAGTCCACACGGGGAGGGAGTTGGGGACATACGTCGGGTCCAACAAGCACAGGACTTTCACTCAAGATCACTGTTGGTGTCCAAGGTGAAGCCAAAAGTAAAAAAGTAGGTATGTTCGTAACTGAAGTTCAATAACATATTTATTTTAATCCACACCACAATGTTTACCTAATGCTAACCAAGTAGTTTTCTTTCCTATAACTAACAAAACTATGAGCGTACATGGGGGTCCTGTACGTCTGTCCTTGCACAGGAATGGTCATGTATTTTTGGGAACGGTGATATATGGGATTGACTGGCAAACAACCTATTCAGTTGTTTAAGTATGAGGATGTCTTGACAAATACACATGAATTTGCAATGACTACTACATAACCTTAAAGGAGACTTGAAGAGGGGGGCTTAAAGAGACAGGAGCTGAAATAGACAGAGGGGGTCCAGTATGAGAAAACTGATGTTTTTGAGAATTAAAGCATGGTATATAATAATAATAATATAATAATAAACCTATTCTACTAGTTACCCAAAATAAAATGATGTACCTGAAAAATGAGCATAATATGTCTCCTTTAATAATCATGAGTTGAGATGGGTGTGAAAAATTACTGACTTTCAGTACAGACATTTCAGTGATCAGTATTCATACATGCAGAAACAACTGAACATATTTCCTAAAGCTATTAATGTTGAATGTTTCTGCTGTGCATTTATGCCTCAGATATGATATATAAGACAGAAAACTAAATCTGATCCCTGTGTGTACCAATAAAACTGGATCCAACTTTGATCAAATTTAACTTTATAGGACTGTGCTGTTTTTAAAAGAAGTAAAGTATCCAAAAGTTATTTGGCAGGACCACCACCTAAAATTTGACCCACACTTTTTACCATCTGTAAGTAGCTCCTCCATTTCCTTTGCAGATTGAATTATGGAGAAATGGTCCCCATCGACACCACGCTCAAAAGTGGAGCAATTTTAGATGTATATTTGGTCCAAGCATTTCTTCCATTAGGGCTGTGCTGTATTTGCATAATGAGTGCAAATGTGAGTTAGTACTCTAGTATGCAACTAGGACACACAGAGTACCTTTAAGAAAGTCAATGAAGCTTCACCTGCTCACTGTTTTTAAGCTGTCAGCTAAATAACTAAAGTAAAGTGGCTTTGACAGCCTGTAATGACATTAGCCACGGTAACTTTAACATAGTTTGTCGCTCCATGCTGTCCACAGACCATAAAATGAGGAATTACTGCCAACTCCGGGGTTCTGACAGGCAAAGAGAGGAGCTTGGTAGAAGCGCTAACGAGTTAGCTGTGCACTGCGAGTACTGTGGTGACCCGCATGCACCTGCTGGAGACATGATGGATGTATCCTCAAAATGTAACACCGCTTCCATTTGGAGATTACTGGGTGACTCATCATCTCCCTTAAATAGATGGGTACACTCTGGAATACACATGCACATAAACAACACTCTCACAAACGTTGTATTCCAATATATCTTCCTGGTGCTTGTCAGTCAGTGTAGTTCACCCTGGAAATGACTGATCCACGGATCCTCCCTTTATGTTCCTTGCAGATTGCATTTCCTCGTTTAATTATCTAGTAATGTTTTGGTAAATTAAAAGCTCAATTTATCCCAGAGTTTCCCCTGGCATTCAATAGGAGCTGCTAAAGCCTGGAACAATTTAATTTTTAATGGCTTTCAGGGGAAGTTTTAGTGCGACATGATGGTCTAAATGCTATTTTAGAGGCTTTTTTTACCCACCTGAGAAATAAAAATAGATGGTGATGGATGGAAATCTTGTCATTTTTTGGCATTAAAATGCGTAATGCGCAAAATATCAGCGATAGGAAACTTCAATGAAAAAACATCAGAATCAGCCTTCAAAAAATCCCATATCAGCTGAACCCTAGCCGATACACACACACACGCACACACACACACACACACACACACACACACACACACACACACACACACACACAGCATGAATAAATCTCACACCTTGGTAGGTTTAAGCTGTTCTAGTCTGTTTTCTCTTCTGAGCCCGGCAGCTGCCAGTCCATCATCCCTCCAGACACCCAGAATTCAGCAGCAGCAGTTTTCTTCTTATCCTGTCTGGTTCCAAATGGTTTGAGTTTGAATCAGCCAGAATTTATAAGTCCGAAAGGCACACAGGCAGTAGGTGGAGGAAGTCAACAAGCTAATAAAAACATTTCACTGGACATATTTTGTGTAAGCGCCTCTGAATCTCTGTGTATCCTTGTGTATAACTGTATGAAAAGCGACGGCAAAGGCACGCATCAGAACCTGATTTAATTTAGGCCGTAGAAAGGTAAATACAAATCACAGTAAGAGAGCAGCAGCAGGAAGAAAAATGAGAAAAGTAACTGAATCAATGAGATGAGATGAGATAAAAATGAGTACAGCCCTGTGGCCCGGCTCTGTCCGAGCATCATAATGAACACATGTAGGAGAGGGCTTCCTTTAAAAACTAAGAGTGCACCACACACACAAACACACAACATCACCTTCTCAAAGACACACACTGAAACACACACGCACAAAACCCCATCATCCACCCACACACACACGCACACACTCTCACACACACTACCACATGCTGGTAACAGACCCAAATGAGGTTTAATTAAAACACGATTACATTACTTTTAATTCATGATATGGTAATGTTGCTGGCATCACTGCTGAAGTCTGAGGGATAAAATTAACAGGATTAGAAGTTCAGCTCCGCTCCAAACTTTAGGAATTACAGAGTAAACAATTCTGAGAAGTCATTTGATTCCGACATAAAAACAAGCGAACGCTGCTCTTCGGACTGAAAGAAGCATCAAATGATTAAATCCTGTGTTCTCCTGTATTCATAATAGTTAACTAAAGAGATTTTTATTAATTATTTTGAAAAGCAAGTGAGCAATGCTGCACAAAAACATTTCAGTCTATTTGATTAGCAAACAAATGTGCAGAAGAATATCATAAATCATATAAAGCATATGACCAGACATAGTATTAGCAAATGATCATAATCAAATCAAATCTCAATCCATCATCTATTTAATGTTGTATGCAGTAAAGTATTTAACTGTGTGTTGAATAAAAACAGAGGCGATGGTTGCTACATTCACCTTTTATTAATATTCTCATATGACTGAAGCTACAAGTTAAACAGCACCGATAAAGCAACTCAGTGTCTGAGGAATCTTATATCAGCTGATACATATCACAGATAGTACTGCACAGACAAGGTTTTACTTTATCTCAGCCTTTCAGATCTGTCCTCTGTGGCTTGGAGTAGGTCCTTTAGGTTGAATATAAATGGGCAATACACTTTTGTCTTCATCGCCAATGTCTATAGCAGCATGTCAAAACAGTCTGGAGATTATTGCAAGTGAGGACCATTCCCTGCAGCTAATAATTCCCTTGTCAATAATGCATGAAGTCATATAAATCACAATATGTCTGTTTATCTGGCCTCCCCAAGGTCATTCCCTCTCTTCCTCTCCTTCTTCGTCTCATTTCTCATCATGCAGCCCTCATTTCTTCCCCACTATCTGAACATTACCCCCTCATCATCCTTTCAATTCGGCTCTTCCTCTCGTCTCCCAACTCTTACTCAGCCGTGTAAATAAGTGATGACCGCCTTGGCATGATTGTAAGTTAGTTTGTTTTCTCCGAGACAAACTCAGGCTGAAAAAATCGAACATTTCTGCTCCGCTGAAGGGCACTTCTGTAAACGCACGAGTGTGATCGTGCATGTGCGTGATCGTACACGCACGCAGACACACGCTTTCATGCGACAGTGCAGCTACACCCCTGAATCCCTGCTGAGCCATCACAAGTCACGGCTCTCTAAATTAAATAACATCAAATTAGATTAAAGTAAATGAAACATCACTGAGGAGCAAGGGGACGAGAGGATACTAGGGTTGTGCGGGGATAGGGAGCAGAAGGAGAGAGGCAGCAGAGGAGTTTATGTAGATTTAAGGTGAAAGAGAGGTAGTGGAGAGAAAGAGGTGAGGAAGAAGAGAGAGAAGGGGAAGGTGAGGTTGGGGAGAAAGAGAGGGAAGGAGCTGAGTGAGGTTACAGCAAACAAACACTGGATGAGGAGCCAAATTTGTACAACACCTCCTTTCCTAAACCTAATCTGAATGGCAAATAATAACATGATGGAAATACACCTCGTTTCATGTGCGGCCAGCTTGTCAGATATATTCAACTCAGCTGCCATGACAATTGCCATGGCAACATATAAGCTTTCTGAGTCATATGTTCATTGGACCAAACTCGGCGCTTATTTCCATGACAACATTATCAAACGGTTTATAGTAAATGTACCAGCCGGCAGCCGCCTAAAGTGTGCAGCATAACAACAAAAGACTATTTTGTTCCATTCAAGTTCTGGTGAAGGGCCATAACAGCGCTGTGGAGTGTCGCTATTGCAAAGCTGAGAGTATTTTGCAACTACAATAGCACCATACATTTTTTTTTTTTTGGCAGTGAAGTGTCGTATAAAGTCCCAGCTGCAGCAGGTGAATAGAAGCAGCCTGTTTCCTCGGGTATTAATATCACCCCTGGGAAGGAGCACTAAACTGGAGTCGGAGGCGGACGACCGTGGAGGGGAATCTTCATTCAGAGCTGGGCAGTAAATCAACTATTGCTAGAAGGCACAAGGAGGAAGAAACCTCCTCCACCTGCCTCCCCACACCCAACCACCTCCCAGTAGCTGTAACCTGCTCCACTCACCCCAATCCATTGACCTTTCTTCCCCCTTAATTTACCTCCTTTTCCCTCCACTTTCCTTCCTCCCAGCATTTTCTCTTTCACATGCACGCCCCCTCATCTCTACCTTAGATTTCATTAAACCCCCTGACTCCACCTCTGCCTCCACCAACCCAATTTTCTCAGTTCATCGTAGGCAGTTGCCTTTTCCCATCATCTATGTCTCCCTCAATCCCCCCACCCCACCACCCCCATTCCTCTCTTCTCACCTCCTGCTGGCACAATCCCCAGAGAACGGGAAAGGAGGTCAGCTTTGTCACAACATAGGTTCACATTTCATTGCCACAGCGTTGCGGCTGCCAGGATGCAGGATTGATGGTTCTGGGGGTTTCCGCTGGCCCAGAGAGTAGCTGTACGGAGCAGACATCGTCATCTACCGATAAAGAATGAAAAGAAAGTCAAATGTAGCCAGGTAGAAAGTAATAACGGAGAAAATTAAAATATGACGTGTGGGAGATTAGCCACCACGACAGGGAGAGACTAAGAGAGTAAAATCTGGTCATATTGACATTAAAAAAAAAGGTACGTATTTGTGTTTGAACATTGTTGGAAATATTTGGTACAACGTATAAGTACACAATGAAAATCAATATGTAACACAAATCTAGCAGATTTAAGCAGAAATATTACATATTATATCTTTAAATATTCTCACAGTATGTCTATATCTTTGGTCTAACCTCTAAGATGTTGTTACCCCTGTTTTGCAGTCATTACTTATTATACAGCAAGTGTTCATACGCTTCCTGTCGCCTGTTTTGTATCATACGTTATTTCATGCTTACCGATGAATAACGTCTCTTTGAACTGAGCTGAATTGAAAGAGAATGAGATAATGAATGGCATGTAGTTAACGTGTGATTCATTAATACTAATGAGTAAAGCATATATCAGCAGCATCAAGCAGGTGTGAGCTCTCTCTCTCTCACACACACACACACACAGACACACACACGTACGAATAACCACCAAGCCAGGGACAAAACACAAGGTAGAATGATGATATTTGCCCTTGTTTGAACTAGAACAGCGGGCAAAGGTCTCCATCTGTTGCCAATTTAATGCCCCACAATAAACTCCCTACTCTATCTGTCAATAATGTCTTCATTTCACCACTTTTATTGGCCTCCATCCTTCCAAATAAGACACTCCTCACTCACCAATATCTGATCTCTGCTACAATAATGTCTGAATATGATAGATGTTTGGACTGCGGTGCTCATAGTGAAATCAAGTAAACATGTTTAATGCTTTTGTGCATGTCTGGGTTGACTTTGAACTTGGCCACCTCCTGCACGTCACCATCTGCCAGCAGCTTGTGAGGAATTAAAAAACCTACATGAACCATCCACTCCGCAGGTAAACACGCACGGAGGCTCATAAACACAGCGCCTCTATTTTCACATGTAATCAAACATGAATGAAAATAGAGATGAGCGAGTACCATTATCTGAATCATTTTAACCAATTCAATTTCCTGTAAGTAAACTGAAAGTGGGCGGTGCCACCCTGAAGTTGTTCCATTAAGCCTTTAGTTGATATGGGTCAGAAGTAGCTATATTTATTAATTAATAGAAAACTATTTACAGACTCAGAATTGAGCAGCTGATCAATTTTTTTCCACACAAGAGGTGGAGAGCTTTTTATAGAGCTAATGTACGCTAGCTACATTAACAACATCAACTAGTGTATGTTAGCTAACGTTGCTAACGCTAGCTAACATTGCTAACGTTAACAAGCATTAACACTGCCAACACTGGCTAGCTAACTGAATGTTGTTAATGCTAGCTAGCTTACTTTAGGGCAGCACTGCATGCTGGGTGCATACTGTAGAACTCAGCCATCTTTACTTTTTTCCCCCACAAACTGGCAACGACAAATACTATTGATTGTTGAAGAAACACAGATATCGCATGCTATTAGCTCGCAAAACTTGTCAATATGACCTTTCAATGAATAAACTTTATTCAGCCACCCAGTGAGGATTTTCCTTAATCTTGAGTGCAGATAGCAACACATTGTACTCGGATGATGCTTGTATTATCCTTGCCGGATAAATAGCTATTTGATTTGAAAAGACACATTTTATTAAGTAGGTGCAGGAGCTGGATAGTGTGTTGAGGGTGTCTTTTCACGTCTTTTCAAATCAGTTTGGGATCTTGGATTACGTTGGATGAGCTGTATGGAGCCCTTTTCTTCTTTTCTGTTCCCTTTCTTTCTTTCTTTTTACTTACTTTTTTATGTTTTAAAACAAGTACCCATCTACAAAACTTTTCCACCTTTTCTTATAATTATACTTGGCCCGTCTACATGATCTTTACCGACATGACTTATTTTTCAGTTTAAGTTTTCAAGAAAATGACTTTAAATTAAATGCTTCTTGGAAACCGGACGCCAAACCTTCCTATCAGCACCTGAAAGAGTAGCGAGCTCATGTAATCACACCATGCTCGACGTCCTGCTGCTGCAACCGGTGACGGAAACTGACACATGAACGGGGTAGAGGTAGACGTTCAGGGGCAAGCTCACCTTGATGTGAGACAGCCAATCAGATGCCAGTATGTCCGTCTATCTCATGTGCATCAGCTCTATAAAAGTCCTCCAACCGTCCTGGAGAGCAGGACACACAACAGACTAAAGAAGAGATATCTCTGTGTCACATCATCAATGCACATCACACACCTACTGTACATACACACACGTCCATCAAACACAGCGACACACACCGCAGCTGACGTCTATATGTTGTGGGCCTGAATAAAGAATTACCTGCAGCGCAAACAGTACATTTTTTCTTATATTGAATTTTCCTCAATGTCAAACAAAACACTGAGAAACTCGTTGCAGCAGCTCGAAACACTGCTATGAGAAGATTGAATGCCCCGATCGATTTCCTGGGAATATCAGTGTGTGTGTGTGTCCTTGTTTGTGAGTGTGTGCAGGAGCATATCAGCATTCATTCATGTGTGTCTGCACAGAGTATTGATTCTGTAACGAGAGGATCAAAGACATGCGGGAAGAAAGATTTCTAGTCAACAATTAAAGGCTACTTTGTGTCATTCGGTAGGTTTACACGCAGATTCACCCCCTCTTGTTCAATGTTACCTCTTTTTCTGTAATATTCATTCGCTCTTTTCATGTGGGGCAGACGTACGAAGAACATGAAAGACTGCTTGGATGAATGAAACGATGAGGGGGAAGAGAGGAAGAGAGAAACATCAATCACTTGTTCTTTTCAGGGCATCAGACTTAAATGGAGCATGTGGGGAAGAAGAGACAGCGATGTTTTTTCTGCAATTACGATGTCGCTGGTGCTGTGAATGGAAATAATGAGGGTTGTGTCTCAACTAATTTTTTTCATTTCCTCTGTCTTTGTCTGCTTATTAGCTTCGTCATGAAAGGGAGTGCGTGAGCCAGCGATGTAATGGGGTAAGAATTGGGAAATGATAAGAGTGTGGATGAGATTGAGTTTGAGTGAATGAGGTGTTTGGACTTTGGACTGGAAAATAGCCTATAAAACAAGGCTGGGATAAATGTGTCTGTGTGTATGTGTGTGTTGTTGTTGTGTAGGGGTGTATGTGTATATTTGCCATGTAAGTGAGTGTATCTATAATGTAATTCAGGACCACATCAGTTGAAGGACAGAAGGATCAAGGGCGTACTTAATATGGAGAGGTGCTACCCATTAACATGACAGCTGACTGCAGAGTAACAAGATAAGAATGGCTGAACAACTCACGACTTTTACTATAAACTCTATTTGCCCAAAAAGAGACAACCTAGATGTTTATTCTGTAGTGATTCCAAGCTAAGATCATGTATTCAGAGCTTTACATTAATGCAAGCAGCCTCCCGCTACAACCTCTGTGTTGTGCTGTGAGGCTTTCCAGATAAAGCTGAGGTCAAAGGCTTTTTCATCAGCAGCTGTCGTAGATGGGGAGACACACTCTCACTTTCCCAAGGGATCTGCAATAGCCAAGGCTTTGGCAGCGAAACCAGATTTGTGTAGAAGCCCTCACAATTCAACAGAAAACAAGTCTTTTCTGAGCTGAAAGCAGCACTGACTGGGTTGCTTAATCTGTGTGTTTGCAATATGTTACGGTGTTACTCTCAGTGAATTGAAATCACACTCATTAGTTTCCAAACAAAGATCAATCATCTTTTGCCCCAGTTTCTCTCACAAGCTAACGTTAGCTAACAGTTACATCTGGCACACCTGTTTTCAGTTTTCGTTTAATGCAACATGGTAACATGGAATTAATTAAAGGATAAGGTCGCCCAAAAATGAAAATTCAGTCATTATCTAATCACCCCAATGCCGATGGAGAGTCACGTATAGTTTTGTAGTCCACAAAACATTTCTGGAGCTTCACAGCAAAACAATGTTGCAGCATTCTCCGAAATAACTAAAGTAGATGGGGAGGAAAAAAAGGCTCAGTCCAGCAAAATCCAAGTCTCTGGAAGCTCTAAGATCCCAAATTGATTTGAGAAGATGTTATTTACACCCGTTTTTAAGCTGAACTCTTCACTGTAGCTGCTGAGATAAAAGTGTGAGCATGCACCCAATCTGATGTAGGTGCACAAGCTCGACCGCGCGTTGAGGATGGGACAAGCTGTTTGGAGTCATTTCATGTGTTTCTCTGTGTGTGTGTGTGTGTGTGAGTGTGTGTGTGTGTGTGTGTGTGTGTGTGTGTGTGTGTTTGTTTTACATTTTAAAACATGTCCTCATCTACTTCAATTGTTAAGGAGAATGCTGTAACACTCTTGCTGCGAAGCTCCAGAATTGTTTTGTGGACTGCGAAGCTTCAACCGAATGTCCATCGGCATGAGGATAAGTAGACAATGACTGGATTATCATTTTCGGATGAATTGTTCCTTTAAGCACAACCTCATACTAATAAATTTAGTCCGTATCTGACATCATTTTTTTTCTGCTTTCTTATAGTAGTTAAATACAAGTATGGTCATGATCTGCTCAAATAGGAAAATGTCAGAGAAAACTTTTGTTGTGAATCAACACTATACAAATGAAGATTGATTGATTGATTGATTTTGTATCTGTCTGTGTAAACTGTAGACTGTTACTGATTTAACTACATTTTCAATGAATCTTTGGGTTGCATCAGTATTTCAAAATCATCTAACATTTCTAGTTGCAAGCAATTTTTTTCCACTAAACAGCGAGTGAACGTGACCATCAGCTACATCTGTATATTTCACTTCCAGTTGAAGAAAGACTGTTGACCAGATTCTTCACCTGCACCTATCCTTGATATTCAGGAGAGAATTGATGGTTGGATGGTATAGAGCAGAGAGAGGAGGACCGTCGGCTGCCGCTAAACCCGTCTCCAGGGACACACTGGACGTTGGAAAGCTGGTGAGCTGAATGGGGGCTGGTCTGCAGTCAGTGCCCTTCACTCTTTTTTATATATTGTGTCCACCTCCTACTGTAGTGCAGGTGGAGCCCTTCTATTAATCTAATGATACTGACATTTGAAAGTCACTATGTTATGTCTAAATGTTAAAGGAAATCAGTGTTCGTGCCATTGTTGTGAAACCCACAATTAGACTGCACTCGCCTACCAAACAGTGTATAAAAAGACATTTGGCTGTGTTTGCAATTGCATACTAATGAACTCATCATCATTATAAGCATGGAGTCAAACTGAGGATATAGTGTGTATCCTCAAAAAGGAGAAAAATCCAAGGTACTCTTCTGGCTTAGTTATTTCCTGTTTTATTTTGAAGACCTCTCCTCATGTTTCATTGTCCATTTTTTGTGTACACTTGTGTCTCATTAGTTAAACACCTACTGGGTATTTACACCAGTGTTTTCTCCTCTCTTCGTTGGTTTGTCTGTTTTTCCAGGTCCTGTCTTCCCATCATGTTTTCCTGCATTTGCTTCCTGATTAATCGTAATCTGGTTTGTATTTTGTTGTCTTCTTTGCTCTTGGATTACTCCTGTTTTGTTGCCTGCCCTTTATTCCTTGGATCTTGGATTTGGATTTTTGGACTTTGGACAGTTTTGATTAAAGCCTGATTTTAGTTTTCAACCACCCTGCCTCAGTGTCTGCATTTGGGTCCATTTGTGTTAAACCTGTCAGAAAAGGTTAAAAAGCCTTTGTTTATTTGGCTATTTCTTGCTGAAATTCTTAAAAACATTGACGCTGCAGGTTAAAAATGAGCTGATTAGTAACCTACACGTAAACAAAATGAACAAATGGACATTTTCAGGGTGCAAACATGCACTGACAATATCTTTAAGAACTTCAACATGAATTCTAAAGGCTTTATAAACTTTTTGCCGGAGGAAGGCCATATTATGTGGATTTAGTGTATGCGAGACAATTCTGGATTTATACTACAATGGCAAGAATTTCTGAGCGCAGTGAGCTTACTGCACATACTGCCATGCCAGAATGCATTACGTCTCCTCAGACTGTCGATGACAGACAGTTCAAGCACCACACTGTATTTTTGTTTATTTATTTATTTTGATGAGAAATAAACTTAGCAGATTTCAAATAT
Source organism: Pagrus major (assembly GCF_040436345.1). Lineage (NCBI taxonomy): Eukaryota > Metazoa > Chordata > Actinopteri > Spariformes > Sparidae > Pagrus > Pagrus major. The sequence continues at coordinate 609,479 of NC_133227.1, read as the reverse complement.
TGGCATATATGCTTCTACGCTATCAGACTTGAGTAGCCCGCTAACTGCCTCACTGGTTGGTAGGGTTGGGCTAATTTTTAAACACTTTCAAACCTGTTTGATATAAGTCCTGAGACTGGAACAGTATACTGAATTTTTTATCACTAGATGTCACATGAGACTCAGCCACCCCCAAGAGGAACATAATGAGATGCCATGAATGAGCAATTTCGAACACAGTCAATGTCTGGTGGTGGTGTCACCTTTTCAGTGAATTATATCCAGAAAGTTGTGGTTTGTAAAACACAGCAGATTTAATGTTGCATTTTCACTGAGAGGGATGCAGACCAACAGAGAGCATTATGGGATTTAAAGGTCACCGTTTCAATCCCTGCACAGAGTTGCTGATTTCCTTAGAAGTCATGAGTCCTGCTAAAGGGTACTTCAGTAAGACACTGAGCTCTCTTTTGAAATCAGTCTGCAAAATGTCGTAAAAAGAAAGACGGGTACATCTGCAACAGAGGATCTAACATGAAGACAAAATCTTTTTATCAGACTCCAATTATCTAACGCACAAATAAGCAACAACTGAACAGCTGGTCCAAAATATTCTCTCTTACATGTGCAAACAAAAATCTGCTACACACAGTACCCTCACACACACACACAGACACCAGAGGCGGTGTTCGCTAATTACTGACATGAGGATTCTCAAGGGGGCAAGGAAAACAGAGAGGTTCCCCTCGGCATCCTGGGACCTGTAGCGCCCTCCAGCCTCGTTGGACCTGCGGTTCTTCCACTTAATCACCTTCGCTGCCAGCTGGTCACATGATCGGGGAGGAAGTAGGACGGGAACAGAGGAGCAGGGGAGACGGTGAGCGTGTGTGAGAGAAGGAAAGGATAAGAGAATGTATTAGCATAGTTAGACTTCCAGCACATATTAACACACACACACACACACACACATTTTAATATCTAAATATACATACACAAACAAGGAGAAGCTGCCAAATCTCAGATGATAAGATGAACAGCCTGAGGATTTAGGAGGGTGAGCCAAAACACACACACACACACCAACACAAACACACACCTTTTCTTGCTCACACTATCTCAGTTGAACCCACTGAAATCTAATATAAGATAAAAGCTGCAACCTGGACATTTTTTACCACCTGCATTTTGCATAATGTTTTAAAAAGTGTGACATGTAGAAAAGGCAGAACTTTTCTTCTCGTAAGTTCTTGAATCAACAAAAATAAAAACAGGTCTGTTTTAGTCGACTAACAGCACAAATGCACTCAAACATTTTCTGTTTTTAAAGAGCCTTTACACTCGTCGCCTGTGACAACAGAGGGCAGAGCTGCAGCTTGTTGTTCTGTGCAGACATCTATCATTCGGCTGTGCGCAGTTTCCTCTGCTGAGTCATCTCCTTCAAATTGTCTCTGTTCATGCCAAATCATGTTGGTAAACGGAACAACTGAGAGTTTGGAGCTGGAGTTCATGTTGTGGCTCAGTTTGGCTCCTCCAGATGACTCCCTTAATTTATTTGGCTCAGCGTATGTGGAACTTAATATTGCAAATACGGCTTTTCAAGCTCCGACAGACTTTGTAATTAAAGTGGCTATGATTATTTTTTTGCCATTGATATTTTGGGAGGCAGTGGAACACGCTGTAAGCACAACTTTGACGGACATATACAGTATCTCCTTACAAATTTGACATGCTCAGCATTGTTTTTTTAAGAACTTCTCACTGAAAAATAGTTGCCAGCTGTGGCTGAAAATGATGCTGTGAAAGTGGTGAGAAGAACCGAAACATTGGGTGGGTGAAGTTCGCAATTTATTGGAACATTTATTGGAATTTAGTGGAACAACCGTGGTACTGGTTGTTCCACTATGACATCGCAACAACCAGTACAACTGTGATGTCACAGTGGAAAAAACACAACCAACTGTGATGTCACAGTGGAACAAACATAACCAACTGTGATGTCACAGTGGAACAATCATAACCAACTGTGATGTCACAGTGGAACAACAAAACCAATTGTGATTTAAGTGGAACAAACATAAAGAACTGTGATATCACAGAGTAACAATCACAACCAATTGTGATGTCAGTGGATCAAACAGTAAAAGCTGGCTTTGATGTCACAGTGGAACAAATATAACCAACTGTGATGTCACAGTGGAACAAACAGTAAAACTGTGATGTCACAGTGGACCAATCATAACCAACTGTGATGTCACAGTGGATTTAAGTGGAACAAACATAAAGAACTGTGATATCACAGAGTAACAATCACAACCAATTGTGATGTCAGTGGATCAAACAGTACAACTTTGATGTCAGAGTAGAACAATCATAACCAACAGTGATGTCACATTGGAACAATCACACCCAACTCTGATGTCACAGTGGAACAAACAGTACAAGTTGGCTTTGATGTCACAGTGGAACAAATATAACCAACTGTGATGTCACAGTGGAACAAACAGTACAACTGTGATGTCACAGTGGACCAATCATAACCAACTGTGATGTCACAGTGGAACAAACACAACCAACTATGATGTCACAGTGGTACAAACATAACCAACTGTGATGTCACAGTGGAACAACCAGTACAACTGTGATGTCACAGTGGAACAACCAGTACAACTGTGATGTCACAGTGGACCAATCATAACCAACTGTGATGTCACAGTGGAACAAACACAACCAACTATGATGTCACAGTGGTACAAACATAACCAACTGTGATGTCACAGTGGAACAACCAGTACAACTGTGATGTCACAGTGGAACAACCAGTACAACTGTGATGTCACAGTGGAACAAACATAACCAGTTGTGATGTAACAGTGGAACAATCATAACAACTGTGATGTCACAGTGGAACTAACACAACCAACTGTGATGTCACAGTGGAACAACTGTGGTACTGGTTGTTCCACTATGACATCACAACAACCAGTACAACTGTGATGTCAAAGTGGAACAAACATAGCCAACTGTGATGTCACAGTGGAACAATAATAACAACTGTGATGCCACAGTGGTACAAACATAACCAACTGTGATGTCACAGTGGAACAACCAGTACAACTGTGATGTCACAGTGGAACAAGCATAACTAACTGTGTTGTCACAGTGAAATAAACGTAACCAACTGTGATGGCACAGTGGAACAACCAGTACAACTGTGATGTCACACAGGAACAACCAGTACAACTTTGATGTCACAGTGGAACAAACACAACCAACTGTGATGTCACAGTGGAACAATCATAACCAACTGTGATATCACAGTGGAACAACCAGTACAACTGTGGTGTCAAACTGGATCAACCAGTACAACTGTGATGTCACAGTGGAACAACCAGTACAACGTTGATGTCACAATTGAACAACTAGTACAACTTTGATGTCACAGTGGAAAAACATAACCAACTGTGATGTCACAGTGGAACAACCAGTACAACTGTGATGTCAAAGTGGAACAAACACAACCAACTGTGATGTCACAATGGAACAATCATAACCAACTGTGATGTAACAGTGGAACAACCAGTACAACTGTGATGTCACAGTGGACCAATCATAACCAACTGTGTTTTCACAGTGGAACAAACAGTACAACTGTGTTTTCACAGTGGAACAATCATAACCAACTGTGATGTCACAGTGGAACAATCATAACCAACTATGATGTCACAGTGGACCAATCATAACCAACTGTGATGTCACAGTGGAACAAACAGTACAACTGTGATGTCACAGTGGAACAACCAGTACAACTGTGATGTCAAAGTGGAACAAACATAACCAACTGTGATGTCACAGTGGAACAACCAGTACAACTGTGATGTCACAGTGGAACAACCAGTACAACTGTGATGTCACAGTGGAACAACCAGTACAACTGTGATGTCACAGTGGAGCAATCATAACCAACTGTGATGTCACAGTGGAACAAACAGTACAACTGTGTTTTCACAGTGGAACAATCATAACCAACTGTGATGTCACAGTGGAACAATCATAACCAACTGTGATGTCACAGTGGAACAATCATAACTAACTGTGATGTCACAGTGGTACAAACATAACCAACTGTGATGTCACAGTGGAACAACCAGTACAACTGTGATGTCAAAGTGGAACAACCAGTACAACTGTGATGTCAAAGTGGAACAAAGACAACCACCTGTGATGTCACAGTGGAACAACCAGTTCAACTGTGATGTCACAGTGGACCAATCATAACCAACTGTGATGTCACAGTGGAACAAACAGTACAACTGTGTTTTCACAGTGGAACAACCAGTTCAACTGTGATGTCACAGTGGACCAATCATAACCAACTGTGATGTCACAGTGGAACAAACAGTACAACTGTGTTTTCACAGTGAAACAATCATAACTAACTGTGATGTCACAGTGGTACAAACATATCCAACTGTGATGTCACAGTGGAACAACCAGTACAACTGTGATGTCCGGTGGAACAATCATAACTAACTGTGATGTCAAAGTGGAACAAACATAGCCAACTGTGATGTCACAGTGGAACAACCAGTACAACTGTGGTGTCAAACTGGATCAACCAGTACAACTGTGATGTCACAGTGGAAAAAACAGTACAACTGTGATGTCACAGTGGAACAACCAGTACAACTGTGATGTCACAGTGGAACAACCAGTACAACTGTGATGTCAAAGTGGAACAAACATAACCAACTGTGATGTCACAGTGGAACAACCAGTACAACTGTGATGTCAAAGTGGAACAAACACAACCACCTGTGATGTCACAGTGGAACAACCAGTTCAACTGTGATGTCACAGTGGACCAATCATAACCAACTGTGATGTCACAGTGGAACAAACAGTACAACTGTGTTTTCACAGTGGAACAATCATAACCAACTGTGATGTCACAGTGGAACAATAATAACTAACTGTGATGTCACAGTGGTACAAACATAACCAACTGTGATGTCACAGTGGAACAACCAGTACAACTGTGATGTCACAGTGGAACAACCAGTACAACTGTGATGTCAAAGTGGAACAAACACAACCAACTGTGATGTCACAATGGAACAATCATAACCAACTGTAATGTAACAGTGGAACAACCAGTACAACTGTGATGTCGCAGTGGACCAATCATAACCAACTGTGATGTCACAGTGGAACAAACAGTACAACTGTGTTTTCACAGTGGAACAATCATAACAATTGTGATTTCACAGTCGAACAAAGACAACCAACTGTGATGTCACAGTGGAACAACCAGTACAACTGTGATGTCACAGTGGAACAACCAGTACAACTGTGATGTCAAAGTGGAACAAACATAACCAACTGTGATGTCACAGTGGAACAACCAGTACAACTGTGATGTCAAAGTGGAACAAACACAACCACCTGTGATGTCACAGTGGAACAACCAGTTCAACTGTGATGTCACAGTGGACCAATCATAACCAACTGTGATGTCACAGTGGAACAAACAGTACAACTGTGTTTTCACAGTGGAACAATCATAACCAACTGTGATGTCACAGTGGAACAATAATAACTAACTGTGATGTCACAGTGGTACAAACATAACCAACTGTGATGTCACAGTGGAACAACCAGTACAACTGTGATGTCACAGTGGAACAACCAGTACAACTGTGATGTCAAAGTGGAACAAACACAACCAACTGTGATGTCACAATGGAACAATCATAACCAACTGTAATGTAACAGTGGAACAACCAGTACAACTGTGATGTCACAGTGGAACAAACACAACCAACTGTGATGTCACAGTGGAACAAACATAACCAACTGTGATGCCACAGTGGAACAATCATAACAACTGTGATGTCACAGTGGAACAAACATAACCAACTGTGATGCCACAGTGGAACAATCATAACAACTGTGATGTCACAATGGAACAATCATAACCAACTGTGATGTCACAGTGGAACAACCAGTACAACTGTGATGTCAAAGTGGAACAAACACAACCAACTGTGATGTCACAATGGAACAATCATAACCAACTGTAATGTAACAGTGGAACAACCAGTACAACTGTGATGTCGTAGTGGACCAATCATAACCAACTGTGATGTCACAGTGGAACAAACAGTACAACTGTGTTTTCACAGTGGAACAATCATAACAATTGTGATTTCACAGTCGAACAAAGACAACCAACTGTGGTGTCACAGTGGAACAACCAGTACAACTGTGATGTCAAAGTGGAACAAACACAACCAACTGTGATGTCACAGTGGAACAAACATAGCCAACTGTGATGCCACAGTGGAACAATCATAACAACTGTGATGTCACAGTGGAACAAACATAACCAACTGTGATGCCACAGTGGAACAATCATAACAACTGTGATGTCACAATGGAACAATCATAACCAACTGTGATGTCACAGTGGAACAACCAGTACAACTGTGATGTCAAAGTGGAACAAACACAACCAACTGTGATGTCACAATGGAACAATCATAACCAACTGTAATGTAACAGTGGAACAACCAGTACAACTGTGATGTCGCAGTGGACCAATCATAACCAACTGTGATGTCACAGTGGAACAAACAGTACAACTGTGTTTTCACAGTGGAACAATCATACCAATTGTGATTTCACAGTCGAACAAAGACAACCAACTGTGATGTCACAGTGGAACAATCATAACAACTGTGATGTCATAGTGGAACAACCGTGGTACTGTTTGTTCCACTATGACATCACAACAACCAGTACAACTGTGATGTCACAGTGGAACAACCAGTACAACTGTGGTGTCACAGTGGAACAACCAGTACAACTGTGATGTCAAAGTGGAACAAACACAACCAACTGTGATGTCACAATGGAACAATCATAACCAACTGTAATGTAACAGTGGAACAACCAGTACAACTGTGATGTTGCAGTGGACCAATCATAACCAACTGTGATTTCACAGTGGAATAAACAGTACAACTGTGATTTCACAGTGGAACAAAGACAACCAACTGTGATGTCACAGTGGATCAAACAGTACAACTCTGATGTCACAGTGGAACAATCATAACCAACTGTGATGTCATAGTGGAACAACCATGGTACTGGTTGTTCCACTATAACATCACAACAACCAATACAACTGTGGGGTCACAGTGGAACAAACACAACCAACTTGGATGTCACAGTGGAACAATCATAACCAACTGTGATGTCACTATTGTTGTTTTTTTGGATCTAGGCTTTGGGTTTGGTTAGAGGAAGGTTTGCAAAGTGAATGGCATGGATCAGAGATGAAGTTTGACAGTGTCAGGGGAAGGATTTTTCAATTGTTCCTCCAGAAAGTGTTTAGGAGCATGTTTCAGGCCATTTGGAGTCGGTTAGTACATATTTGTATTGACATTTTTTTGGATCTGGGGTCAGGGTTTGGTTAGAGGCAGGCCTGCAAAGTGAATGGGATGGATCAGAGGTGAAATTTGACAGGGGCAACATTTTTCAGTTGTTCCTCCAGGGGGTGTTTAGGAGCATGTTTCGGGCCGTTTGGAGCGTGCTGGCACCCGTCTGTACGGACACTTTTTTGGATCTGGGGTCAGGGTTGGAGGCGGGCCTGCAAAGTGAATGGAATGGATCAGAGGTGAAATTTGACAATGTGTCAGGGGCAAAATTGTCCCTCTAGGAGGTGTTCAGGAGCAGGTTTCGGGCCATTTGGAGTCGGTTGGTGCCTATCTGTATTGACATTTTTTGGGATCTAGGGTTAGGGCTATACATCTAGTTGGAACAAACATAACCAACTGTGATGTCACAGTGGAACAACCAGTACAACTGTGATGTCACAGTGGAACAAACATAGCCAACTGTGATGTCACAGTGGAACAATAATAACAACTGTGATGTCACAGTGGAACAACCAGTTCAACTGTGATGTCACTGTGGAACAACCAGTACAACTGTGATGTCACAGTGGAACAACCAGTACAACTGTGATTTCAAAGTGGAAAAACCAGTATAACTGTGATGTCACAGTGGAACAAACAATTTGGGATAATTTAAGTGCACAACTCAATAAAATATATTAACAGAGGTCTACTCATTTTTAGACATTTTAATGCGGAAATGTTACATATTACATCTTCAACATGAAACACCAATCGAAGAGGATAAAATACAACAACAATCAATTCTGTGACAGACCATGAAAATCTCTTTTTTGACATTTGAATTAAAGCATACTGTAGTGTGGAAAGCTCAGTAAAGATGTAAGGAAGCTTGATAATCATGTCTGAATGGTCATAAAATCTTACAGACCATTGCACTTGAGAAAAGAGAAAGTAGTAAAAGTCTTTATGTGTATTTATTGCTGAAATTGTAAGGAGAGTAAAATAGAATGTAAAAGAGGACACAGACTTTGTAAAAAGATGATAAAGCATAAAATATCTTTATAGGGTATAAAAAGACATTAACATCTTCAGTGAAATTTGCAAAAGTGATTAAAAGGAAAAATCTTTTATTGAAGAGGGATCGGAGCATGAGACTGTTAAGTGAACTTTAATATTCAACTTAAAGTAAAACAAGCTCTTAAAGATTCTCATCCTTGAACAGAAATAAAGTGCAGACCAAACAAAATGCTTTCAGAATGGCACCAGTACACACACGATGCTGTGAGTACGAGAGCTGCCTCATTATCTCCTGGTTTGACAGTATCCTGTCCTATTGATCCATCCTTAAATCAACAGTGTCACCTTATGTTGGTGAGCTGCATAACAGATAAATGGAGGAGTCAACCTTCACGTTCAGGGTCCGTCCACACAAATGAAAATCGACCCACTAATATTTGTTGAATGCATAACAAACACGCGCACACATTCAAAGAAGGGACAGGAAATCAAATATTCAACAAGCCACTGGCTAATCACCAACATGCTGAGGTATTTGATATCAGAGAATGGCTGTCGTTCACAGATGCTTGAAGCTATTAGATAGAGGAAGTACCCACAAATAAGCTCACACATACACTTAGGATCAATATCTAATTTGACACAGCCGTCACCTTCAACAGATCTGCGGAGGAAAGCAAAACGTGCCCTCCGACTCCAATCACTGAGCGGTGAGGGAGACCATGTGGCTCGTCTTCTGTGGCCAAGACTCTTCCCATCCCAGGCTTAAGTAGGATGACTTATTTGTCACTGTTGCGTGAGGATAGCTTTGATGGCAGATTACGATGCATTAGGAAGGTGCTCCCCCAAAGGAATAGGAGACTAATGCAAGGATCAGGCAACACAATGTCAGCCTGATAACTATGCAAATATGTTGGGAACAGAAATGAAAGTTGGGCAGGACACCTGCTCTTTATATTCTGTGTATATATTATATATACTCTTTATATTCAACATCCACTTGTTTTTATGTGCAGTTTCACTTTCTGCTTTAAAAATTGGGTGAAAAGGAAGCAGAAACAGAATTAGCAAAAAAATCATGATATATGTTTGAGTTAAAGGTCTAATTTGTAAAACATGGCCAGAACATTTATCCGAAAATATAGGGGGCAGCATATCCGCTACCTGCTGCTCACTTTACTCTTGCTATAACTATCTTTGGCTGTAGCTATCTAGTGAGCTCAGTTAGTTGTCTCCCCCTTCGTCCCTACAACTTGGGCGATGGCGGGGTACACCCTGGATAAGTCGCCAGTTCAACATTCTGTCAATGAAATCTGTAAACTGTGCTTTTGTTGTTCTGTTCTGTACACGCAACATCCAATGCATGTCTGTCCGTCCTGCGAAAGGGATTAACCACAGCGGACGACGGCATATTGGAAAGTCAGGTTGCAACGTAAACACAGAATGACGTCATCTGATGACGTATGAGGATTGAAGGGTTGACACATTTCATAGGGGTAAAGTTCAACCAATACCACTTGTAAGGCAAGGGGTGTGTAAATGGGATTGGGTCTATGACTCAAGAGACGAGAAGACATGACAGGTAGTGACAGAAGAGGTGTGAAGCAGCATAGGAGCAGGAGAGAGTCAGGCATCTGCAGCAGGGGAAAACAGTGAAAACTCAGAATAATTTCACACAATGGTGAAGTGAGGTTTCGACCAAACCAGAAGTGATTGTGGAAGGACAATTGCGATAAATCCAATAAAAAAAATGTTACACACAGAAACCTTGCACACTGAGTCCGATATGTCAATCATTCTATTCACAAAACAAGACAAGATAGAGTCGTCAAGCAGTGACGATGATTTTGTGGTCCTCTCACTTCCTGAGAAAAGGTAAAGACAAGATATCGGACTATCGCCTAACTTCAGTAGACATCTCTGTCTTGACATAACGTCAACACTGTTGTTTCTTCACAGTCTGTTCTTATATATTGCCCCTTTAAACAACACTCAAGCCTCTGCTGTTTTTAAGAGACTTAAAATATTGGCAGACCAAAACATCAGACGTGTGGAGTCATGAGGGGTTCATCATCATCAATGTTCAACAAAGTAAAGCATGAAACAAACATTTCTCCATCAGATTTTCCACATGGTTTTCCACCATTAACAGCTCTTTAATCATGTGATCTCCTTGAGTCCTCTTCTTCTGTAATAGTTTAATATCCCAGAATGGAAAATGAGCACTACATGCTGTTCATTTTGATGTTATCAAATCCTAATACTAATATTGACACTGCCATATTTGACAAGCGGGAAGATGCCGGCAGCGGACACAGCTTCTTCGTCTTCTTCTTCTTCTTCTTCTTCTTCTTCTTCTCAGGTGAGATAAATGTTCGCTAAATCCGCACCTTTTAAACGATTTTTCAAGTAACGTCATTTTGTCAACCTTTCCTAATACAGTACTTAGAAATGCACAGAAAAATACTTTGATGGAAACACGGCTAATAACTATCACTCAAATTCTCGATAAAAGAACGGTAAAAATATAACATTTACTGTAGACTGTGAAAATAACATCAACAAACTAAATCCCATTACTGCCGTCTCACTGAGTCAACTGAAAAACTTTTGGTTGTGATATATCTTGAAGCTAAAATGGATATATAATGTTTTGGAATACAATTCTTCTGTTATTGAATCAAGCCCCACATGGAATACCTGTATTGCAGAATGATTGGATTTGGTGAGGATGATTGGCTTGATTCAATTTGGGCACAGGATTGCCCAGACGGCTGAGTGTGCTGCAGCTGACACCGGCGGTGTGCGAATCACTAAGTGACTGATCAAGAAGAAAGACAATTAGACTATGCAGCTTCGCAGCAAATGCATGCATGTTTTAAGTGTTTGAAGGAGAAAGTTAGCTTTTAATGTGTGTTTGTGTGTGTAGAGTATGTGTGTGTGTGAGTGTAGCCCAGCTCTGTTGGCTTTTTCCCTCCACAGTGCTGCATGGATTTGCATCTCATTGACAAAGTTTATCAGCTAAAGACACTATTGCTCTCTGCGAGTTGCACTTTTTAAAAAAAGCCTCTATAACAGCCTGTTTTAACCAAAATAAAAGCATCTCCTTCCATTGTTATTCTCACTGTATCGAGTCAAATGGAAAGGATAAACAATAAAAGATGAAGTTTTCATATTGCTGCCTGGTTAGTCCCCTCTGAGGCTACATAGCGATTACAGTACAACAAAGAAATATTCATATATAGGTTTGTCTCAACAAAGACAGAAGCATATGGATATAATACAGAGTTCCACACACATAAATTGCACTGAAACAAGCCCTGTAGATATAAAACTGTCAGGCAGCATCCGTCATTCGTTCTGTGCGGTCAACTGTTGACAGATCATGACAGATTAGAAAAGTCCCATTGGCCTAGATGACTGATGTGAGGCATTGACCTTACCAGGTACAGACAAATGGCACGCACACACACACACACACAAATACACCTGCATATATTTTCAAGCACTGTCAGATACAAGCTCATAACTGATGGGACGTGCATATTTGCCAACCCTCCTTTCCCGGGAGACTCCCATTTTACTTTGCTTTTCTCCCGGTTTCCTCCCAGGGTCACAGTTCTCCTGTATATCTCCTGATTTAAGTTTTCATTTTTTCATCTATCAAGTTATCATAACTTCTTTCTAGTGTACTGCTGCGCCTCGCCCTCCTCGGTGAGTGGGAGATGGTGAGAGAAATGGAGAGAAATGGATAGGAGAAGAAAAAATTAAACAAATCTCAGACGCCCTGGAGAGAAGAATTCATGTTCTTACGTAAAGTTTTAAAGAAAACAGGCTGTAAAATCTTCCACGTCAATTTTGGCAAGTTTGATAAGTTGGCAGTTTGTGTCCCCCAATATTAGTATAAACTATTCATTAAACGCCTCCAAATGCTAAAAGAATGCAAATTTTTCTCCTCTATTTTCCTAAACAGAGTGGATGTTGACTGAACTCCTCCTGCTTTATGTTAGTGTTCAGAATCAGATATACTTTATTGATCCTCGAGGGGAAATTGGTTCATCCAGCAACAATGAACACATTGAGGTTTGGCTGTTCTGTATGGTCTGTATGTCGTGCATTCACATGTCTACGAGTAAAACACAGTCTGTGTAAATCGTAATCTAAATGTGCACGTTCTGATATCGCCGTGTTTTTTCTGGAACATCATTAATCTTACTCCAGGAACACATCCCTGCAACTGACCAATCATGTTTTTGTAATGTCATAGCTTCGTAACTCAGGAAAGAGGCTTGAAAAATATAAACATGGGAGAAGTTATCCCTTCTTACACACGGTTAATTTTTTCTTTTCCTAAACCTAACCAAGTAATTTTGTTGCCTACATCCAACCAATTTGCAACAGATAAATAAATAAAAAAGAAAAATTCTAAGTGAGCAGGATGCAAACCTCAGTCTGCTGGGTGGGAGTCCTGTGTTTAACCCATTCAGGAACAGCAGAATGCTCCAAAAATGGACTTGGAGCAACATTAAATATGATGCTGTAGGAACAGCACCACCACTGCAATATCAGATAAACCTCCAAGCATGCACAGTAGCTGCTGGTAAAAGAGTTAATACTGAAAATACAGTGAAATGCTTGTTTGCGTTTGATCGTTTCTACAAAATGTGATTACAGAGCAATATTGATGACTATGGTTTATTAATGTGCTGAAAAAATAATTGGAAATAATTTGTTAGTTTATATACATATATATACACAGTATATACATACCAGTGCCTGAATGTCTGACTGAAGATTTATGTGTGTGTGTGTGTGTGTGTGAGCAGTGCTGCTGTTGCCTCTGTCTGCTGTGCCTTTGTGAAAATGTATGTATTGTCTGTGAAATCTGCTTGACAGTGATAGGACTGCATGGGTACACTGGTCCAGAGGGGCGGCCATCTTCAGTTCAATGACAGTTACCAGTCAGCATTAACAGCAAAAAACACAAACAGAGACACCTTTATTCTGCACCTTTCTACAAGCTCTGTAGATGTATTATTGATGATTTGTCTACATAAAAATGTTATCACTATGACCTTTAAGCCGTCTCTACGAAATCACAGTAGATAAACTCTGACACATTTGAATTAAATATTGGTCAAATAACCTTAACTCAGCTCCAGTCAATCACTATAAACTGAATGAGGATGAATGAGGATAAGCCAGCCCAGTCCTTGTCCAATTGTTCATTTAACCATAGCCCAATTGCGGTCAGAGTAGGAATAAGAGTAGAGATTACATTCAACTGTTCTGCCTCCATTTCTTTCTCAGGCATTCATTCATTCCTTGCCAAGTTCACCAGGGTGATACCAAGCAGGGAAGCAGCTCGCTTTCATCTGCAGTGGAGCCGAGTAGCCATGAAAGGATCAATATCTCTCAAGAAGCAATACAGTGTGTAGATCCCCTGGTACCTGTGTATAACTTGGCGCCTTCTCAAGATATGATTGTACAGAAAAAATCTGTTTATATTGACTGTATGGTGTAGTGTGAAAGAAGACATTAAAACCCCTTGGTTGTGACTTTACTGGATGACAACCCCTGTCACCCGACTTTACCTCCTCCACATGCCTCACACTCATGGAAAGAATGGCGTTGGCATTCTTGCTTTTGCTGAGACGAGGCCTCCAGCATCCAATTATTTCACTCCTTTAAATGCCTTCACAGCAAAACCCCTTCAAAGGCCTATTCTCTTTTTCTCTGTGTGTAGGACGTGCTTTCACTCCTTTATGTCTTTGTAGCCCTTCCTGTCCAGTCAGCGCTGCCTAGAATGCAATTCGCAGTCTCCAAATGTACCCCGGCCCCTTTCCTCCTGTTATTTTAATCTGTGTGTAAAATGCCATGGGACAGATTGCAGCTAAAACAGATGGGAGGAACTGTCTCAGGGTTTCCATAGATAAAGAGGCAGAGAACCCATCTTAAGGCCAAACGAACTCTCTGAATGAGACTCATTCTCCCAAATCTGATATTCCTGTGGCTGCTGGACATCACGCTGAGATGAATCCCTGTGAGGGAAACCCTCTCCCTCATCCACTTATCTCCCTCACTGTTCTTTAGTGCTTAGAAAATCCTTTTTTGTGTGTAATCATAATCTCCTCCGAGCAGCTCCATCATTGCCATTGAGACAGTTTATGCAGCAAAAGGCCCTCAAAGTGATTCTGTAACAGGGAAAGTTACCTTTTTTATTACTATGGAGCGCCCAGTCAGCCATATTTCAGCTATTTTTCTGAAAGTGGGGAAGTAAAGCCACAGAAAGTCTGTTGTTTAGGCACAGATTGACCCATTTCACTAACACTGCCAACACTGAGGGGTTCATTCACAGAAACCTTTCTTTACTGAATTGTTGATTTTGTCTAGACTGTATGAAAGTTACATCTCTTCTTACTTTTAGCTTTGTTCAATCTGTCCAGTGCATTTGTTGTTGTTGGACCCAAAAGCAAGACTCAGACACGAAGTTTGCAATAGTTTTAAGTTAAAGTATATCATCTCCAAACTTTAGCTGGCTGAACGAATGGGAAAAACAAGAGTTCTGATTCGACCACAGTTTGATTCAAGGCCTCAGATTCAATATGGTCTCTGTGCTGGTGAGAAAATACAAGCTGCTACAGGCTGGAGGAACACTTTAACTATGATACCCTCTCATGTACTCACAACACACATAGACAAACACTCACAGAAACACACTGATCCTAATGCTGGCGCCTTTTAGTGTGACTGAGTTAAACTTGTTAAACTTGTGACTGAGTTAAACTTGTTCTTCACTCTGTCTCACTTTTATCTCATTCTTTTCTCTATTTTATTTGTTAAATCAGTTATTATCTGTTCTCTTGAGCCCTCTGGTGGTAAGCAAAATTCTTCAGCTCAGTTTGGACAATACAAAGGTCCTTCAGACTGCTGAACTGTGGTCAGAGGTCAAAGGTCAGGGGTCAGATATTCATACATTCAGCATTTGAGTGACTCACATTGTGAAGGTTTTGTTTCGATTGCTAATTATACATTACTTTTAGTAGTTTGGTTATGTTTTTGTCTACTTTAGATACATTTTTATTTAATTTTGACATTAAACAATGAAAATGTTCTTTTTATAGGCACTATAGACCAACACTTGATTAGAATTCTTGTATATGTGGTTGTTTTTATATAAGTGTTGAACACATTGTGCACTTGCATCACCCAGTCACCAGAATTAACTTCCACTTTATTTATTTTGATACAGATCCAAATCCAAATGTTCAACCAAATACAGTATTTTCACAATTTATGTTCAAATGTACCAACAGTTCATTGAACGTGTTCAGGCCCCATACCCTCTCACTGAAGTACTCCAAGGTCTGTTCAAACTCTTTGATGCAGTACACATCTTTTATCACCAGAGGGCGGTATTACCCTGATATACGGAGAGTATCCGCTGCAGTAAATCATACAGACTGTGCAATAACTTCATGTTGTGTTGAAGTAAAAACGGAAGGTCATCTTATTTATTTTGAATAAGGGGGCCTTAGATGCAAATGGCCGAAATGAGACTTGTAGTGAATCTATAAAACGTATCACAGGCTTCACAGCCTACAGTCAATGATAACGAACAGAATCTAAAAACTTGAATGCAACTTTGATTTATTTAAATGTTAGATTCAGAATCACATTATTTGATACATGCAGTAAATGTACAGAAATTTGTCTTGGAGGCAGCAGTCCTGAGATACATCAGCATTTTATAAAGATTCACAGTTTAACCAATAACAACAGGGTTTGTGACAATCAGTCATACAGCAGCCTGAACAACATCTTTACAGTGGGAAGAGAAGGGAGCCACTGAAGGTGTTGAGGTTACCCTTGTTGTCATAGACAGTATAGTCTGCTGGGAGAACCAGGTGAATAACATCTCCTGCCATCAGCTCCAAGATAACAGAGTTAGTAACAAATTCAGGACCCTGATCATTTTTTTTCTCCCAATTAGACATGATCTGTTGGTTATTCTTGTGCATTGTCATAATGAGAGTACCCAATCGGTAACCACACACAGTGAACTGGAAATAGTAGACCCCATTGACTGGTGCTGTGAAGAAACCTACAGAGTGAGAGCAGAAAATGAAAAACAGTAGTCATTTAATGTAAATGTACATGAATACACTTGTTTGTATTGTTCATGTGATCTGCAGTATATTACCTGTAGATGGATTGTAAGCATTGCCAATGTTGGTGAAGACCTTGCTGAATTTCAGTGTGGTGTCTGTGTTGTATGGTCCAACTATTCCGTCATCAGTCAGACCTGTGTAGAAGGCCACCTTTGGTTTCTCTGATGACACAAAAAAGAACAATTATATAATTAAAATTAACCTGGACTAAATTAGCAATGTCTGTGTGTGTGTGTGTGTGTGTGTGTGGATGAGTAGATACAGTCTCACCTGCATTTTCTCTCTCCAGCTGGTCAATCCTGGACTTGCTGATGAGAAGTTCACTCTCACTGCTGCTCAGTCTGGTCTGCAGGTCTGAATTTAATACAATGACAGTGAATCACAGAACAGCAGTATTGGAATGTAACTAAGCACATTTACTCAAGTACTGTACTTAAGTACAATTTTGAGGTACCAGTAGTTTACTTGAGTACTTACATTTTCTTTCCCTTTTATACCTCAACTCCAAATATTGTACTTTTTACTCCACTACATGAATGTGTTCACTTTAGTTTCTTTGCAGACTGCATGCTGCATCAGAGCCAAAACAGCCCATTTGTAAATTCATTTATTTCATAGGCAGTGGGATTTTAAAAAAAACAAACAAAAAAAACCTCATAATCAAAAAAATGTGAAATATTGGATCTGATAATCAACCAGGCCAATAATCAGTAAACTCCAGGACACTTGTTTTGCTCTCGGTGGCCGTCAGTCTAGTTTTCAAAGATTTCAGTTCCAGAGTTTCACAAAATAACAAAATAACACACTGAGCTCTGTTGTATGTTTCATTAAATGTACTTAAACGATCCAGTCCGTATCATATTGATGTTTAAAGCTTTATTCTGGAGCTCCCAATCATTACTCCAGTGCACTGACAGACTTCAGTCGAACATGATCATCACTGAACAGGAAAAGTAATCAGTCTGTACCTGAATTCTCTCTCTGCAGCTGCTCCATGTGAACCTTGAGCTCCACCACCATGTCTCTCAGTGGCCTCAGCGCCGTCCAGATGTCAGGGTAGGTTTGCTTTGTGGTCTGCTCGGTCGATTCCTCAGCTGGATCTTTTGGCGCTGTCTTCTCGTTGATCTTACCCACCTCACCGAGGCCTCCACTCTCCCCCTGAGCCCCTGACCCACACAGACCGAGTAGCAACAACAGCAAACCAAGAACAACCCTCATTGTCTTCACAAAGTTACAGTGGTAGAGTTGGTCTGTCTTATATCGTCTCCAAACTTCAGCTGGCTGGAGGAATGGGAAAAACAACAACTGTTTTTGTTTGATAGTTTGATTCAAGGCCTCAGATGATTCACTATGGTCTCTGTGCTGGTGAGAAAATACAAGCTGCTACAGGATGGAGGAACGCTTTAACTATGATACCCTCTCATGTAGTCACAACTGTGCAAACACACATAGAAAAACACTCACAGAAACACACTGATCCTAATGCTTTGAGTGTGGCTGAGTGGCTTAATCTGATTCAATTCAGTGAGTGAGTAAAAAAAAAGTGGTACACCACAACATCTGCCATCAAAGAATGTAGAAGGTGCAATATGTAAGAATTTGGTTGAAAGCATTTAAGATGTCGTTAAAATTATCAACAGATTGTGGTGAAATAACTGTTTTGATGTTATGGCATCCATGTATTGTGTTGTAATGTTTAGCATGCTAACCAGCTTGCCCCAGCCTGTCAGGCATTATAACTTCTTTGCTAGTGGTGTTAACACCAACACTTCCCCGGTGCTCTGAGCTCCCAGCCCGGACCACTAGCTCCATGGCTAGCTAATAGCTAGCGGTATCAACGGTTGGCAGTAGTTAGTGGTCACTCTGGTGATATACTCCCCTCTATATGTTGTGAGTGTGAATTCATCAATTGGCCAATTCTTACATATTCCACTTTAAAAAGGGGTACATTTTCATTCTGTCCCATACAAATCCAACTGATTGTAGTAGATAAGAAAATGCTCTTTACTCTATAATTTAATATAAACATTACTGATCACACTGTACACACTTTCCATTTTATAGAAGTGTATCCAAAGGGAGTGTTTTTTGTGATGTAAGTGTATATACAATATCCCTGTAGGCCCATGTCACATTTATCGCACAAAGCTACAGATTCTTCCTTTTTGCTCTACAATAGGCCCTCTGTCTTGACATTTCTCTTTATCTATAAGAACCTAATCTGTTTGAACATGTAACTGTGTTTCCCCCTCTCTTTAGACTGAATTCAATGCAGGATGTTGTGATGCACACCTGAGTAATCCTGAAGAATTTAGTGTTAATCACCAACAAGATCAATGTAATTGTTAATTTTGCACAATTCATCCTTGTCCAAATTGCAAATATTGCTGGCTACCACCAGCCAGTCAGACATCAGATTGTCTGTAAATATTTGTATTCTGTTTATTTCAAATGGAGATTATGAATTTAAGAAGGTTCTCTTATTAAAAATATATATTACATGATTATGTGGCTTTGATATGGGTGTTAGCTCTGTGATTAAGATGTCTGTATTTTACTGACGCAAGAGTGATTCTGTAATTTCCTTCCTTCAGAGATTGTTTTCACCTGTGTCTGCTTATTTGTCAACAGGATTACATAAAAACTATTGAGGTGATTTCATTAAACCTTGGAAGGAGGATGGGTTTTAACCCAGAATAGACTCCACTAACTCTTCCAGCTAAAGGGGTGGACCCAGGAATTTTTTCTCACTTTGCAACATTGCGTGATAGGGCGCTTTTCATAATTTTCTCAGGGAATAATGCATGGGTCTTGATGAAAAGAAATCAGGCATATTTAGGTGGCTGCAATCTATGAGCAATTGTTGGGCCTTGATGGGGGTATGTGCTCCACTGAGTGCCATTCTAGTTGTCTATGATATACTTTAACTCCAAATGTCTGCACAATCATCAGAAAAAACAGAAACACTGTTGTATGATCACTGTTGTATTGAAATGATATACACAAAATAATCTGGGGTTCCAAATCACTGACAAAACTTTGTTGTGCATGAGAATCTTTCGTCACTTCAAAGCAAACCTAATTGTTATTAACACAGGACTTGAATTTGGCAGGAAAATCCCATTATAGAATCATCAAAACAGACATTAAATTACAATAAAGTCCTCCTCAATGATAGACCTCAAGAAAATGTGTACGGTGATGTTATTCAAGGCATTACAGCACAAATAAATAAGGTTAAAGATGCAAACTGAAGCACTTAAGCAATGATGAAAAAAGAACATTTCTAGTTGGACATTTGACAATACATTTACATAAAAACAAGGTCAGCCTCACTTATTTGTAACCTAATTATGAGGGCAATCACAAACTAACCATTTGTCACTTTTAGGTCCATAATCAAGTCAGTCTAATAGGCCGTTCCAAATAAACAAACATGAAGAATCTCTGGCTGTACATTTGGCATCCAGCCTCTCCCTTTTTTAAGGTTGTAATGAGGAGCATAGCAGAAAAGAGTTCACTCAGGTTACCCACCTCTGTATTCATGAAGTACAGTGCACCCACTGCTAGGAAAACCTATTGGATTTACCTACGTTTACTGAAAATAGCCTGTTCAAAAAGAGTCACCATTATTGGATTCCATACTGTGTATCTCAGGGGGAAAACAATGAGATTCTTCCTGCAGTGATTGTCTCCAACACTAACCCTGAGAAGAACATGAGAGGAACAAAAAGAAAATGGAAAAGCCGCAAATCTGCCGTTCTGCAAACCAGAATCAACCTCAAATTTAAAGTAACCCCAACGCTGACACACATGAGCACATGATAACAAATAAAACCTTAGTAACTCAAATCATAAAAGTACAAAATAAAGTTCAAGGCACATCGACAGTCTAGAGTACAAAATATAAAAACTTGAAATGACAGAGCTAAAGCCTGTAGCTGTATACTACATGTCTATTAACCATCACTTTGAGGCACTAGAAACTATAAAAAGGCACCTGTGTGATGTTTTCAGTAAAGGCAGTTCATGAAGTAAGTAACAAAAACCGCAAGCAAATACAAATGAAAGACCAGAACAAGAGTACACAAGGAGACACTGTTCCTGCACACGTCTGCTCGTCCAATTTTTTGTAAGTTGCAATTAATACGTTTAGGAGCAAGATCACCATGTTGTTTTTCACATTATATAACATTGATCAAGAATGATCTGTAATTAGGGCTGGGCAATATATCAATAATATATCCTGAGATTAGACGATATATTGTCCTACATTTTGGATTGTTATATTGAGCTGTGACCTGAAGACGTGAAGTGTTGTCTTTTCCTGGTTTTAAAGGCTGCATCACAGTAAATTGATATCATTTTCTGAACTCAGCAGACTGTTTCTACATCTTTTAATACTTATCTTTACCCACTTAGACATTATATCCACTATATCCACATTACTGATGATGATTTAACAAAACTCTCACTGTGTTACTATTTTGTGATAACAATAGTCACCCCTACAATACTGTTACAATAATGATGAGGTATTTGGTCAAAAATATTGTCATACTTGATTTTGTCTTTTGCAGGAGATTTCAAAATATCCACATGTATCGTGTATTACGAAATAGGATATTAGTGTAAGGCCATATTGCCCAGCCCCATCTTGAGTGTTTTTGAAGTCACATTCAATAAGGGCTTGTTAAATTAATAATCAGAAAGTTGGGAATTTTTTTGATATATTATTTTTAAAAGCTAAGTTTGAGAAACACTTTGCTCGTTTGAAAGGAAATGACCAAAAGCTTCCAATATTTACAATTTCTTAAGGATATTATTGTTTTTCATAATTTCCCACAGCCTGAAAAAAATTATTTGCCAATAATCTAACGCAAGAACTTTGCCTAAAGCCGGTATTGAATTTAAAATTAATCCCTGACCAAAAATGTTGTTAAGGCATTATTGTGTAACTTGTTATTAAGGCATGATTCTACATCTGACCATCTTACAGCTAAATGTCCCTTAAAGCCACAAAAAAAACACAAAAAAATAAAATCAGCACATCAAAACTCGTTCATACATCCATCTTCAGCACCATTTCCTGAATCAGTGTCACGCATATTAATGTGTTCATTACATATAAAAGGCATGTGGAAGGTGCTGTAGTGTGGCAGGTGGTACAATCTAGCTTGACAGCCCGTGCAGGCAGCCAAACTAGTGGCCGTTTGCTGTAAAGGATAGTTTTAAAGTCTTTCCAAAAGCACACAGTCATGGTGTATGTATGCGTCTGTCTGTTAGTTTCAGCCAGGTAAAAAATTAACCAAACATTTTGAAAAAAGCGCAGAGTCACAACAGCTGGTGCCCTCCTTCTTCATCTTGCAGGACTCGGATCACACTTCTTCAAAATAGGCCATCTGAGACATGTACGCAGAGTTTCGCTGCAAAAGAAAACAAGTGTTTGAGTTTGTTATGAGAAGAAGATTTTCCGTTATGCTTTGGGTAATTCGCATAACAAGTCAAATGTTACCATGCAGGCTACAGTCTACATGTGAGCCCATTATTATGGAACGGCAGACAGAGCGAAAACACTTGTATTATTAGTTATAAGCTGGATTCTTTGCTTTATTCACTCTATTAGACATCTGACAAAAAGGGGTAACCAATCTCATACGTACATTGCTGTGAGGTATGTAGACAGGCTCCTGGACATATCCCCTCGCCTCACTGCGGAGGTTGTAGAGGCCAGCCTGTTGCTGCTGCTCCTCCAGCTTCAACGACTCTATCTCCGTTTTCAGCTCCTTCAGCTGGTCCTGCAGGTGTTTGCTCTTCTCCATGTACTCCAGCCTGCATTAACGCATGACAAAATATAAACAAGCAGATCTAAACTGCCTAGAGTATCACTGCAGGGGATTTAAAACACACCTCTCTCTCTCGATCTCCATCGACAGCCTTTTCATGTCAGAGTCCTTGAAGTCGAGGCGCGTAGATGCCGATTCGTAGGCAAAGTCGGGTGCTTCGGGAGGAGCAGGGGGAGCAGGTGGAGTAGAGTAAGCTGCTATAAGCTGGGAGACAGGAAAGGGGATTTCAAGTAGGTTGTTATACTCATGAAGGTAAAGCACAAGTTGACACACAATGGCATAATCTGCAATCTTAACTTTATGGACATTATCATCAAGTTTTATTTAGAAAACTGCGCTGTAATAACCTGGACAGTATATTTCACAGATATTCAATAATAAACAAAAACAAGATGCATTCGTTCACAAAATGAATTCACAAAGACAACACAAAGAGCACAGGGACAGCTGTATTATCACCACCGTACAGGGTATGTTGTTTTGGTGATCTCCAGCAGCTTCTGTTTGGCTCTCCGTTCTGCATCCTTTGCCTCGGTCAGGTCCTGTTTAAGGTGGTCTGCCTCCTTCAACCTGGAACCAGAGTTCTGGTTAGTTCGAGGCCGATGGAAGACAGCGATGGTGTTATCAATATACAGTAATTACCCTAGAGTATTATAAACAGAATACCATGTGTGGTTTCCTCTTATTCTGGATACATGGGCTTGATGTTTCAGTAAAAAGCTAGAGTTATATTTAAAACTACATCCATTTGAAGGAAAACATGAAGTCATTTGACTCCAGGGGACCTGAACAAATCTGGAAAAATACCTCAAGTGATGTCAATTGAGTCAATGTTAGTTGGGGCAGAAGAATGCAGTTTGAAAATGGACAAAAATCTGGTAGAAAGTGAGTTTACCAGACAGCGACTCATCAAATCATTAAAGTTCAAAACTATTTCTCTCATTCTCTCTCTGACAGCTATCAACTTGCCTCTCTTCCCCCTATGCAATACATGTAGAAAAGCTGTTAGAGTAAAACAAATGCGACACAAGTCAAGATGATTCCAGACCTCCTCTCAGACTGCTCCACAAGCTTGACAGCCAGCTGCTCTGCCTCCCTCATCTTCTGCTCCATCAGCCTTTTCTCCTCCTTCGTCTTCATGGCAGTGACCTCTAACCTCTGCCTCTCCTGCTCAGCTTCTGCAGCCTTGTGGGCCAACAGCTTGGCCTCCTCCTCAGCAATCTGGGCCTTCTCTGCCAGCAGGTCTGCCGTCTCCTCAGATCGCAGCTGGAGAATAAAATAAGTTGTGGAAGAGTTTAAGGCTTTGCATGAAGGAATCTGGCTCTATAAAGAAGTCGACATAATTTTATTACCACCGTGCTGTTTGTCATTTTCTTGTGAAAATTTCTGTCAGCATCTGTCTTTTTAATAACACTGACCAACAGGAATGTTAAAGGTTGATGCCAACACAGGATGTCACCCAAACATCTGGAAGATTCAACAATTATCTCAAGTCAACAATGAAGCTCTCACCAGTGCCTCGTTGGCCAGTCGCGCCTCATCCTGCAACTGGAAAAGTCTTCGTTCCATCTCTTCTTTTGCTCGTTCCGCTTCCTCCCTCATCTGTTTTTCCCGTGCCAGGATTTGACGCTCCATCTGGATGAAAGCCAAGAAACAAAATCACAGGAAAAACAACCATCTATGATCAAATATTTATGACTTTAGTTTCCATATGTATGAACAGTTTACATCAGGTCTAATATGTTATTCTCCAGTGGAGCTGAGAGAGCACTGACCTTCTTCCGGGCCTTCTCCTCTTTAGCTTGAGCCTTCATTTGTTGCACTTCAATGGAGTCCACCTTCCGCCTCCTCATGAACAGATCGTGGTTACCGATGCACAACTGCAAGATCTGGAGACACAGGCGACACAAACCAGCAATATCTTACTTGATATAACTTTATAACAGTCAAACATTTACATGGACTCAGAGGTAAACCAACCAGCTTGTTGACACGCAGTTGAGATGAGTAGAACTTGAAAACATCTTTCTTCTTGTCCAGAGGTTTGATTGTGAACTGCAACATGGGAAAGTCACAAATTTCAATTTTTCTGTTTCGACAGTCATCTTTGACACCTTTACTACAGCACAGCCAACTGGTTAGAGATAAAATCCTATTGCAGATTTCACAAATGTTTGGATCTGCATAACAAACACAGGTAGTCAGGCAGCAGCCAGAAAATAAAAATGAAAATCAGTTATTGCTGGTCTTATGCAACTTATCTATACGAAAAAAATATTAAAGAATATTTTCTTGATAAAAAATCAGTTTGGACTTGGAATTTTTAAGTTTTTGCTCCCATTTTTCCCCTTCTTCCAAAGTGACAGGAATGTGACAAAATAATGCAGAATGTCCTGACTGAAGAAAGAAAGTCCACAGCTTGCATTTACCTCCTTTTCGCTGTAAGAGATGTTGCGGATGCCACTCCAGGGAAAGGACTTGTTAGGGTTGAGTTTGCTGTTGGGGCTGTAGATGTGAAGACCCTGAGCATCCACTCCAAGTAACAGGTCTGTGTCTCTCTTGTTTTGCTGTCAATGGGATGTGTCAAATAGAAATTCAAACCAACATGACAGCTATATTCAGGGATACCATGCAAATTTATAAATGTACAGAGTAGCAAGGCACAGTCATTTACACTCACAGTAATGGCAAAGTAGCTGACACCATACATCTCAAGGTCCTGAGCAATTTTGAGGTATTCCATCTCAGCCTCATCCCTGTATGCACATGTAAAAAGGGACAGAAGGGGCATTGAAACCATTATATACAAATTGTTCTTCAACTACAGGATCTAGAACTACACCTTTTGTAAAGGTGTTAATTCTCTTTAAGCGCTTGTTGTCACAAGGCCTCCTGGGTCAGTCCTACCTTGCGATGCCTCTGTGCTCTGCGTACCAAGCTGTGATCTTCTCCTCCCACATGTCAGCTGTCATTTGGTATTGCATCAAAACCTGGATTACAGCCACAAGCATAAAAACATTGGCTAACTGCTGTGCGCAATTACAACAGGTGCTTTCGTGGATAGTCAAATATGCAAACAGAAACTGCAAACTGTGCAAACTGTATACTTACTCTTTTTGGCAAAAGCTCATCTTGTGCCAGGAAGCCTGGCTTGTGAAAGTTTGGGTCGTAGTCCCCATACTGTGATTAGGATTGAAGAAGATGGTGGAAAACAAGTAAGAAAAGAAAGAAATGTAAACGTTAATGTTGCATAGTGGCAAAACATAAAGCATACTGTATATATGTAGTCTAACTGAAAATTAAACAAAAATGTTTGTTTTGCCATCTTGCAGATCTGCTCTTCTGAGGACAAAAATCTGTATCCAAAAAGGTGAAATGTATTTTTTTTATGTCTATCTGTGAGAGCTTCTTTGCTTAAATCAAAACTTTTTATTTGGAAGTGCATTTGCATAAAGCATTAACTGTGAATTTCAAGTGGACTTTAATGGACAAAACGTTGAGATACAGTAAGGAACCATTCACCTTGTGTATGTCTGCATTGTGTACATATGTATGTCTTACCTTGGCTTGGACAGCATATGATGCCAACAGAACAGATGCTTCAGGGGAACAGAATATCTCCTCGTCTAATATCTGCTTTTTCACCTACACATGAGTTTGAAGACATGTGAGAACATGTACTGAACAAAGTAAAAGTTTTTCATTCAGTTTTCTAAAACATGGAGTGAATTCTGATTGATGTTAAAATAAAACCGGCAAATAAATCTTCAGAAGTATTTCTACAAAAAAGATCAAGTCGAAGGAATTTTTTCAGCTGTGTTACCTGTAAGAAGAAGAGGTGCTGCGTTATTTCTTGGACAAGCTCTTCTTCTACTTTTTCTGGGAAGAATTTTGCCAGGAAATGAAATGTTATGGGAGAGTCCTTGGGAACCTCCTGGTCCAAGACCTTGGTGAACAAATAAACAGTAGAAAAAAGTGATCATTAATGTGTTTGTTAGACCAGACTCTCAGCCAGAATGTCATGTAAGGATCAGACTCTATGTAATAAGTTACTGGCAAGACACTAAACAATTAGGTCATGGACAGTTTAACTGGTCGACTTAGAATTTATCAACAATTTTAATGATCAATTAATGTATGAAGTCATTTAACAAGCAAAAACATAACGTCATTCTGCGCTCTCAAATGTGAGGATTTACTGTTTTGTATTACTGCAAAGTGAACATGTCGTATAAAACAAGAAACCTGAAGAAGTCACCTAGGACTCTGGGAAACAGTGATGGAGATCTTTTTTGCTATTTTCTGACATTTTATAGACCAAATGATGAATTTTTAATTGAAAAATAATTAATAGCAAATAAAAACAATAATTACTAGAGCTGCAAACATTTGTCCATTTATCATCTACTGAGTACTTTTACTTTTTCAAGTAAAAAAGTCAAAGATTTGCTGGTTCCAGCTTCTTAAATATAAGGATTTGCCTGGCTTTCTCTGTTATTCACAATGGTAAATGAAGTGTCTTTGGGGTTTGGACCATTGGTAGGATAAAAGAAGTGATTAGAAGACGTCACTGTGGGCTCGGCAAAATAAACGATAATGAAAATAATCACTAGTTGCAGCCCCTAGTTGCTGACCTGATTAAGAAAAACGTTTCAGCCCTGTAATTTGGTTTCACCCAAATGATATCTGACATATTCTTCTAGTCATGTGTTTGTTTTTTTTTAATTCTTCATGACGTCAACTCTGAAATTTGCTCAGACTTTCTGAGGGCATTCACGTGAATTTTCCCAGTTGGAAAACAACTTTTTTCCCGATAATTCCAACGGCACATGAACACACAGTTTTACTTACCTTTTTCTCTGGTTTCAGCCAGGCGTAGGTGTCCTTTACTGTGTATCTCAGTCCGAAGAACCAGGTCTCCCTCAAACCGACAGTGCGACACACCAGGTCAAACAGGTCTTTACCTTTCCACTTCACCTGAGAAAATCAGCGCAAGAAAGACAGTGAGTTCAGATGCTGACAGCAAATACGTGAGTCTGCAGCTTCTGTTCCCATTTCCAGTAACTACTAAGCAACTCAAATATAAACTCAAAACTCGTGCTCTCTTCAAAGAACAAACTTTGTGGTAAAATCTTGATGTGACTGCTTTGCTGACATCATTTCTTCAGTATTTTATAGTATAGGTGCGCGACCTGAGATACAACTGTCACCGTCATCTAGTACATAAATTGATGTCTACTAAACAATTTCCTGGGGGAAAACCTGACTGATGCTTTTGCAAGCAACTTATATGACATCATTCAGTTGGTATGTTTCTTAAATGGCAAATTAGCGGTTATATCTATGAAGAAACAAGCTCAACTGTTTTCTCCTTCTTTCTTAGTGTGGTGCACTGGTACTACATCTTCAAAACTGATAAATAAGTCATTTAAAAAGTACACAGACCATGACTTGTGCAAAACAAATATTACTTAATGTGTAAGGATGTATGAAATATTATAAATAAATGGTTATGCATTGGCCTGGACATGGAAATGACACACTCATCCACACAGACATGGATAAAGCATCCTTTTAGGCTCAAAAGTTTAATAAATAAATCCATACCTCACAGCTGAACTCCATTTCAGCATCCATGGTGATAACTTTGACTTTGAAGGTCTTTGGCTGTTTCTTCTTTAATCCTAGGATAGACATGTTGAGGATGTTGCTGTCAAGAAAACCCCTGTGGATTAAAAACACAACTTCAGTGTGTTTCAGGAGTTTCAGGACAAAACATTGTACTCAAGAAGTGATTAAATATTAAGTTAGCAACTAAAATGGCACATGTTAATACAGCACTTCAACTAGGAGAGGATAAAGTTAACTGTTATTCGATGTGGTTATTAGCTTTCAGGCGATAGGAAGTTAATGTTTTACACAAAAATACCAGTGAGCTTAAATACAACATGCAGCTGAAATGTAAGTTATAATACACGCGGCCCATTACCAGCGAGTAAAAGTTATTAACTTCTGCCGTCCAACTGTGCTTTTTGCTGGGGAGACAAATGCTAAGCTAACTGATATTACTAGACAGCGCTAGCTTTCCAGCTATGCCACGAAAACGGACCAAAACAAGTTGTAGAAAGAGCGGAACTTTTGAGAGATCTCCATAATGTAGATGTAACGAACGAAATGACTCTGTAGCTATCGCAGTTGTTTTAAATATCACTTGGCGACAACTGTGGTTGAGTTATCGCTAGCTACGTGCTTTAGCTGGTTAGCTCGCTGTTAAATATCAGGAGGACTTTCCAGAAGACTTTTGTTTTGACTCCTGGTCACTCTACAGGTGGGAACACGAACAGCAGCTTGGAAGAGCGTTGCTGCGCATGTGCAAGAATTTGGAATGTCAGCTTCACGGGTTATCGGAAATATGTGATTTAAGGACAGGGTTGTGAACGCAGAAGCGGGTTTACGAGTCTAACCTCTGGCGGAGGATTATCTGTCTGGCTGCTGGCTAAAAAAAAAAAATCACACGGAGGTTACAGGACGTACAGGCAGGTAAAAAGGCAAGAGCTGTTAATAGCGAAAATGAGATAAATGTGCTATGGAAGCTTCTCCCTCTGATAGTCTTAACTTTAACGAGGGAATTTCTAACCTTTAAATGCAACTTCTAGTGCTTCCTGGTCCGTGTAGCTCCTGATAGCTGCAGTCTGCTTTAATGTTGTTCCACTTAATCTGAAAAAACAGCCGGGTGATCCAACTTGATTATGACTCCGATTGTGAAGGAACAGCTTGAAAGAGCGAGGAATAAATAATTAGCGAGGCTACTGAAGGTAACTCTGTCACCACGATGCATGTTGTGTAGTAATAGTAATAAGTACAGTAGAAGCAGGCTGTTTATTCTATAATCATAGGAGAGGTCAGACAAGCAGTGCAATTCAATTAAAATAAGCCATTGTTATTTGCATTGGCTTTTAGTGCAATAGTTGCACTGCTTGTTACCGTATTTTCCATATTTGATTATTAAATAAAACCAGTGACGTTTACTGGTTCATTTCCCAGACTTGATTTAGAGAATGTCAGATGTTCAGTTTGGTTTGGCTTCACATGACATCACGGTGTGTTCAGGTGTGATCACCAATTAAAGGGTAACTCCACCAATTTTACATATTAAAGTGTGTTTACAGGTCCACTTTCTGGAGTACAACTGCATATGTGAAAAAAGTCGTATAAAGCCTTTTGTGGCTCCAGAGAAAGCTGCATGTAACCTGAAAACCTGCCTCCAGTGACGTCGCTCAGTGACTAAGTTGCATTGTGGGTAATGTAGGCACCAGGTTTTGAAAACCAGTCCACTGGTCTACCATTGCAGTCGTATAACACTGTCGGACTCATTATGGACAGTTTAAAAACAAATGATCAATATTGATACAGCAGAACCAGAGACATCACCTTTTTTATTCCACACATTCTTCTTCCTTTTCTAAACAAGGTTCCTACATTACCCACGATGCACTTAAGACACTGAGTGACATATCTGGAGGCAATTTATCAGATTACATGCAGACCTGTAAACACATTTTAACATGTAAAATTGGCGGAGTGACCTTTGAAGAGTAGGCACACTGAACTTCAATTAATTTCAATTTTATTTTTGTTGTTTTTTTAATACGTACTATCTATACTGAATGTTCTGATACCTTTTATTATTATAACTTGACTTTATTGTCATCTCTGGTTCTCTCATCCATTGAACAGGTTTGTCTACAATGTCAGCTGTCACTAACACATTTGAAAATGTGAAAGCAGTTATCTTATCATGTCATAAAAACTCCACATCAGAAGAAAAGGTCAACTTCTACAACTCCTGGGCAGAGAACTATGATCAGGTGAGATAACTGAAGTGCTGTAAGACAATATCAGCAAAATATTGTCAGTACTTTTTTGTAATTAAGCCTATATTTTTTGTCCAGTGAAATTAAAGAATAAAAATAATGGCTGAAAAATAATATTAAAGGTGCACTATGTAGTTTTGGGGAAGGAATATTAATCAGAAGAGAAAGATGTGTTTATGCCCAAACAAACTAAATAAACAAACTGACCTTAAAGGACAACACAGTTTCATCCTGTTTTACTTTGTTTGTATGTGGCAGACCCTGCCATCTTTCTAGCTTCAAACAGTGTTCTGGGGACATTATTTTCCTCCGAGAACAGCTTGTTTACTCAGGTATTGAAAAAATAAATATTTCAGAGTGTGTTATTACCTCAATAATATTGTAATTATTAAGATTTTGACTTTGAATTTCTTCTCCAAAACTACATAGTGCCCCCTTAAGCTAAATAACATAGTTCAAAATATATAACAGTATGAGGCTCTGTATCTCTGTATTTTACAAAGATAAAAAGCCCATTTTTTCTCTATATCATGCCCAAATGCACTGCACTGTAGAACTGCACTCACAGCAGTTCTACAGTATATATTTGATAGTGTGATGTTTTTATACATAATTAATGAATATGCGATATGAGATACCTGTTCATGTTTGCCTTCTCATTCATGCTAAAAGTCACTGGTCTTACTTCAAACTTGTTTGAATAGGATGTGGCTGTTCTGGACTACCGTGCACCAAGTCTGGCAGCAAACAGCATCTCCACCCATTTCAGTGGCCATCGTGAAGCAGCTGTCGTGTTGGATGTGGCCTGTGGCACAGGACTGGTGGCAAAACAGGTGAACTTACAGGATAGCAAACAAAGTCCTGCATAGATGAGATAGTAGTATGTCATTTAATATTTGACATAAGCTTTTTTCTTCTCAAAGTGACAAGACTTCTGTGTCAATCTCTAGTTTGTTGGAGTTTAGAATATAGAGTGATCTTGATAAATGTATGGACTTGTTTTGGTTCTCTGCTTGTATATTTTACTTGTTTGGATCAAAACTTTTATTTGAGGACTTTCCTTTCTTGGTTCTGTGATTTAGATCCTCAGTTTTTATTTTCCAGAATCATGTCCACTGGATTTGACCAGACTGATTTACAACTAAATGTGCCTCTGTTGAACAGATGAAGACACATGGATTTGGACATTTTGTGGGTATTGATGGAAGCCAGGCTATGCTGGAGGTGGCCAGAGAGAGCGGGTTGTACCAGGACCTGAAGCACTGCATGCTGGGAGAGGGGCCTCTACCTGTCCAGTGGGGTAATTTAAAAAAAAAAATATGTTTACTCTGTCACAGCTTTACATGGTTGTAGATTTATTACATGTTGACATTATAGGAGCCAAATATGTTGTATGGGTGTCTTTGTAGTTCACACTGTGTGGGTGTGGTGTCGCTGTGCTGTCACTTAGGGGCACAGGTGTATATAGGAAGCAACGTCACTATTGTTGGCAGGTGTTTTGACCCGGAAGGGCATATGGTTTTTGACCGCTATGGCGCTAAGGAGAATTTGTTATATACTTTGGAATTGGAATAAAACTATTCACAATTATTCAATCAAGGGACTCTCATCTGGACTCTTATTCAACACAACAAACGAACAATAGCGAGTGGCGCGTCAACCAAGTTACTCCGCGATAAATGCCTCAGTAGCTTAGTAATGGACTGAGCTCCTTCAACATTAGTCAAAAACCTTGCATCAGTTGGAGCTTTGTTTTTTGGACACTTCGGCACGTTTTGGTTCGGATCGGAGTGATTGGAGAGGACAGTAGCGGTGACACGGTGAGGAAAGCGTCTGCATCTGGAGGAGGACGCAGGAGCTGCGGTGCTAATGTGCTGGCTGTGGAGCATCGGGCCATAGGACCGCCGGGTTCCCGCATCAGTTGGAGCTTTGTTTTTGGACACTTCGGCACGTTTTGGTTTGGATCGGAGTGATTGGAGAGGACAGTAGCGGTGACACGGTGAGGAAAACGTCTGCATCTGGAGGAGGACGCAGGAGCTGCGGTGCTAATGTGCTGGCTGTGGAGCATCGGGCCATAGGACCGCCGGGTTGTGGGATCAGCTGATCATCGGACCGCCAGATCTCTGCAAAGCACCCAAGGCACGGAGGTATGTGTAGCGCTACACTATATGGCCATTTAAATTGTGTGCACACATAAATCCAATGCATTGGTTGCCGAAGGGTGGGAGCAATAGGCGTTTCGTCGGTTCGTTTTCTGCCCGATCTGTGGATTAAGTGACTTAAGTGACTATTACAATGGAGACTCATGACGCGGTGTCTGACATTAATTTGACCGGAACTAATGAGCAAACTGTTAAAAAGCTCAGCGGTGCATCTGGCGGTGATGAGGCGCAAACTCCAAGACGCGTGGTTAAGCTCACTGCAAAGGCGCTTGCGAATGAGCTGGACAGGTTGCAAGCTGGCAGAAAAGCCAAGTTTAACAAAGCAGCCAATATAAGAAAATCACTACAAGGTTTAATGTGGCAGCATGATAAACCACAGGTAATTAAAGCTCTTGGGGAATTGTTTGAAGTTTGTGATGAGATAAAATACATGCATACCTGTCTGTTGGGTTTATTGCCATGTGATGAAAAAGAAAAGCATGATATATGGTTCAAGGCAAAAATGTTGTCCATCAATGATTGTATTGCTGATACAAAAAAGTGGATTTCATGTGATGAAAATAATGCAAATGAAAAAGGTAATGTTATGGATGATATTAATCCTAATGACAGTGTGTCCAATGTAAGCAAACGCTCAAGTCACAAGAGCCATAACAGT
This sequence comes from Pagrus major, assembly GCF_040436345.1. NCBI lineage: Eukaryota > Metazoa > Chordata > Actinopteri > Spariformes > Sparidae > Pagrus > Pagrus major. Next base: position 576,354 of record NC_133227.1, on the reverse strand, counting down.
TGCAGGTCAAGTACCACATCTTCTGCAGCCATAAAGGCAGAGGCAGAAAAGGCTGCACTTGTTGCTCGTGCTGCAGCTTTAAAGGAAAGACATGCTTTGGAGGAACAGGAACAGCAGCTGAGGAGGAAAAAAGAGCAGCTTGACTTGGAAACCGAAATAGCCGCATCTACTGCTAGGCTGGCAGTATTACAGGCGTCGGATGGGAAAAGTTCATCTCAAGGAACCAATAACGGCATGAATTCCTATTTGGAAAAGGAAAAAAGGAAAAAGGAGTCTGTCAGTGTGTTAAATCCTAGAGCAAAGGAGTACCAGCCTGAAGTGTGGAAACCAACACAGCAAAATGATTTGACACAACATGTTCAACATCACTCAACAACTGCTCAACCTGCAAACCATCAACAAGTACTTACCATCATGCACAGGCAAAATGAAATCACAGCATCTCTGGTGCAGCAACAACATCTGATGACACTTCCACCACGAGATATTCCCACATTTGAAGGGGACCCTCTACAATACAGGACATTCATCAGAGCATTTGAGCAAGGAGTTGAGGAAAAGGCAGGAATGGCAGATTGTTTGTACTATTTGGAACAATTTACTAGAGGACAGCCCCGTGAACTGGTGCGTAGCTGCCAGCATATGGCTCCTGAGCGGGGCTATGCAGTGGCAAAGAATCTTCTCCAGAAACATTTTGGAAATCAGTACACAATTGCAAGGGCTTATATGGGAAAAGCTCTGGCCTGGCAGACAATAAAATCTGAGGACGTGAAAGCACTCCAATCCTATGCCTTGTTTCTGAGGGGATGCTGCAACGTAATGGAGGAGTTCCAGTATATGCAGGAACTGGACATGGCCGTAAACATGAGAGCCATTTTATCCAGGTTGCCATTCAAAATGAGGGAGCAATGGAGAACAATAGCTCATGATAAAATGGAGACAACTAGTCAACCAGCTCGCTTTGTTGATCTGGTCGTGTTTATTGAGCGTCGTGTCAGTATTCTGTCTGATCCTCTGTTTGGTGAAATACAGGAGCCATTTGGTGTTGCTGGGATAAGGACTGGTGCTGGGTTTAAGCCACAACCCAAAAATAACATAAAAGGAAATGTCATGGCCACCACAGTAACATCTATGGAAGTGCCCGAGGAATGCAAAGAGTCAATGTCAGATCCAAGGAAGGCTGAAAAGGCTGGATGCCTTTGCTGTGCTCGTAGCCACTCGTTAGAGGAGTGCAAGCAGTTCATGGAAAAGAAGCATAAGGAAAAACTTCAGTTTCTGAGAGGAAAGGGGATTTGTTTTGCATGTTTATGTGTGGGACACATGAGCCGTGAGTGTGAGAGGCGCCTGACATGCAAGGTTTGTGGTCAAACTCATCCCACTGTGCTTCATATCAAAAGGCAACCAGCCCTGGAACCATTGGAAACATCTAAACAGTCAACTTCACTCAAAACATGTGGACATACAGGGGCCGGTAAGGACCGCTGTGTGCTATCCATCCTTCCTGTAAAGGTTAAAAGCGCAAAAGGAAATCACATCATTCAAACTTATGCGTTTTTGGACCCAGGAAGTTCAGCCACATTCTGTTCAGAGCACCTAATGCAGAAGTTGAATGTCACAGGAAAAAAAATCAACTTTGTGTTGGGCACAATGGGGCAAAAAAGAGTTGTTCCAGCTTACTCTCTCACTGGTTTGGAGGTATCTGATCTGGACAGCAATAACTTTCATGTTCTTCCTGAAGTTCTCACCCAGATGAAAATGCCGGTCACTGTTGATGATATGGTGACACCTGAAGAACTGGCAAACTGGCCATATTTGTCAAAGGTGAACATCCCGAACATAAACGCAAATGTTGACATGTTGATAGGAACCAACGCTCCTAAAATATTAGAACCGTGGGAGGTCATTAACAGTTGCGGGAGTGGCCCGTATGCTGTCAAGACGGTACTGGGATGGGTTGTTAATGGTCCACTGAGTGGAAACAGTGGTGCTTCAGAAGCGGATCTGCCCTTGGCTGTGGTGAACAGGATCTCTATTGGTAAACTCGAAGAAATGCTGATTAAGCAGTACAACCACGAGTTTAATGAGAAGACTGCAAAGGAGAAAGAAATGTCCAGAGAAGACCTCAAGTTCCTGGAAATTATGGAGCACTCAGCAGTACTTCAGGAGGGAAGATATTGTTTGAGATTGCCGTATAAGAACAAGGAGATCTGTTTGCCTAATAATTTTGCAGTGGCTAAGCAAAGGATCCAGGGTTTGAAGAAAAGATTCCTGAAGAATTTACACTTTCACCAGGAGTATGCTGGGTACATGAACACACTCATTAGTAAGAACTATGCAGAGCAAGTGCCTCAGCAACAGCTGCATCGTGAAAAGGGGAAGGTGTGGTACATCCCTCACCATGGTGTCCACCATCCACGGAAAGGATCCCTCCGTGTGGTGTTTGACTGTGGAGTCACATTTCAAGGTGCATCCTTGAATAGCGAACTGCTGCAGGGTCCTAACCTTACCAGCTCTTTGCTGGGAGTTCTTCTTCGTTTCAGGAGGGAACCAGTGTCATTTATGGGCGATATTCAGGCTATGTTTCATCAAGTCAAAGTCGCTGAGGAAGACAGAGATTTCCTTCGCTTTCTTTGGTGGCCAAATGGGGACATCACTCAGGACCTCATGGAACATCGGATGACAGTACACCTGTTTGGCGCTGTATCGTCTCCTAGTTGCGCAAGCTATGCACTGAGGAAAACTGCTGATGACAACCAGTCTGAGTTTTTGAATGAGGTGATTCAGTCTGTCAAGCAGAATTTTTATGTGGATGACTGTTTGAAGAGTTCAGCCACTGAAAAAGAGGCCATTCAAATGATAAAAGATCTTTGTGCTCTATGTAAAAGGGGTGGTTTCATTTTGGAAAAATGGATCAGCAATAGTCGCGTGGTATTACAAGCCATCAAAGAGGATCAAAGAGCCAAGGACCTAACAGAGTTGGATCTGGACCGGGATAAGCTTCCAGTGGAAAGAGCTCTGGGTTTACAATGGTGTGTTGAGACCGACTCTTTCAGGTTCAAGATGGAGGTGAAACAACAGGCTCTAACCAGACGTGGCATGCTGTCCGTTGTCAGCTCAGTGTATGACCCGTTGGGTTTTCTGGGACCAGTCACCTTGTCAGCCAAGATTATGCAGCAAGAACTCTGTAGAAGAGGCTGTGGATGGGATGATGAGCTACCGAGGGATATCGTACCCCAATGGAAAAGGTGGTTGGAAGACTTGGATCAGTTGGCTGCATTCAATGTGGAAAGGTGCGTAAAGCCAGTGGAGTTCGGAGAGATCAAATGTGCCCAACTACATCATTTTGCAGATGCCAGTGAAAGTGGGTATGGAACTGTCTCATACATCCGGATGTTAAACCATGAAAATTACATCCATGTGGCTTTTATGCTTGGGAAAGCCAGAGTAACACCACTGAAGGCTGTAACTATTCCTCGACTGGAGTTGACAGCAGCTGTTCTTGCTGCCAGAGTGGACTCGTTGCTGAAGGCAGAGTTGGACATCCAGGTGGAGGATTCAGTCTTTTGGACAGACAGTACTTCAGTGTTGAAATATCTTAACAACGAGGACAGACGCTTTCATACGTTCGTGGCCAACAGAATCTCAACCATCAGGGAAACATCTGAACCCTCACAATGGAGGCATGTCAGTTCCAAGGACAATCCAGCGGATGATGCATCGAGGGGAATGAAGGTCACTGACTTTCTGAACAACAGCAGGTGGCTCAAAAGTCCTGCATTTCTTTGGAAGCAGGAGGAAGACTGGCCTAAAACTGTGATGGACGTCTCAATGGACTCTGATGACCAAGAGGTCAGGAAAGAGGTAGCAGTGAATACCATCAGTGTGGGTGACATCTCTAGTCCTACTGACCAGCTCATTACGTACTTTTCTGATTGGAGGAGGCTCAAGAGAGCAGTTGCCTGGGTCCTCAGAGTGAAGGCCATGTTGTTGGCGCAGAGTCGCTCGAAGAAGCAGTTGGAGGCTTCTGTGGTTAATTGTCAGGAGCAAAGCAGTCAGAACAGTTCAAGGCGGGCTAAAGGACAGCGGGTCACAACGAAATCCAGAAGTGGCACTCTGATGCTGGATGAATTATTGACAGCAGAAATGGCCATAATTCGTTACTGTCAGCAGAAGAGATTTGGTGAGGAGATTTCTGCTTTATCATCTGGGAGAAGGGCAGTGAGCCGAAGGAGTCCCATATACAGACTGGATCCAGTTTTGGAGAATGGACACTTGAGAGTCGGAGGAAGATTGAGTAGAGGAGCCATGCCGGAGGAAGCTAAGCATCCACTCATTCTCTCCAAAGATCAACACGTCTCTATGCTCATTCTTAGGCATGTACATCAGAGTCTGGGCCATAGTGGACGGACTCACACATTGTCAAAGGTTAGGAAGAAGTTTTGGATCACAAAGGCCAACTCAGCTGTCAGGAAGATCATTGGGGAATGCATCTTTTGTAGACGTTACAATGGAAGAGCCGTGGAACAAAAAATGGCGGATCTGCCGAAGATGAGAATCCTTCCTGATCTACCACCTTTTACCAACACAGGAGTAGATTACTTTGGACCAGTTGAAGTTAGGAGAGGAAGGTCAACCTGCAAGCGGTACGGAGTGATATTCACTTGCATGGCAAGCAGGGCCGTACACCTTGAAGTGGCTAATTCACTGGACACAGATGCATGTATCAATGCTCTGCGGCGTTTTATCAGCAGAAGAGGACAGGTGGCACACCTCACGTCAGACAATGGCACTAACTTCGTTGGGGCAGACAGAGAACTGAAGCAGGCTCTAACTGCTTTGAATCAGGACAGGATTCGAGGAGTTCTCTCACAGGTTGGAATCCATTGGAGTTTCAATCCACCAGCAGGCTCACACCATGGTGGTGTATGGGAAAGGATGATCCGCCTGGTAAGAAGAGTTCTCAGTTCTGTTCTACATCAGCAGAAGCTGGATGATGATGGACTTCATACAGTGTTCTGTGAAGTGGAGGCCATTTTGAATGATCGTCCAATCACCAAGCTTTCAGACGATGTCAACGACCTGGAACCTCTCACGCCGAACCACCTACTTCTCTTAAAGGGTAAACCAGCATTGCCACCTGGAGTGTTCGAACCTCATGACCTGTATGTGAAAAGGCGCTGGAGACAAGTACAGTACCTCTCAGATCTTTTCTGGAAGAGATGGATACAGGAGTACTTGCCCTTGCTCCAAGAGAGGCAAAAGTGGAACAAAAAGAAAAGAAGTTTGACAGCTGGAGATATTGTGGTTATAATGGATTCTTCAGCTCCACGTGGTTCCTGGCCACTTGGCAAGGTTCTGGAGGTTTTTCCAGACAAACAAGGACTTGTGCGTTCTGTGAGGTTGCAGACAAAGACCAACATTATTGAAAGGCCTGTGACAAAACTCTGTTTGGTACATGAAATATAAATGTGTCTATGCTGAATTGTAAATTGGATTGTCATAACATTTGGCTCATTTTCTGTTTTGTTTTTTGTTTTGTTTTTTGTTATATTTGAATTGTTATGTCTATTTGCCATTAACAATTAGGGGCCGGTGTATAGGAGCCAAATATGTTGTATGGGTGTCTTTGTAGTTCACACTGTGTGGGTGTGGTGTCGCTGTGCTGTCACTTAGGGGCACAGGTGTATATAGGAAGCAACGTCACTATTGTTGGCAGGTGTTTTGACCCGGAAGGGCATATGGTTTTTGACCGCTATGGCGCTAAGGAGAATTTGTTATATACTTTGGAATTGGAATAAAACTATTCACAATTATTCAATCAAGGGACTCTCATCTGGACTCTTATTCAACACAACAAACGAACAATAGCGAGTGGCGCGTCAACCAAGTTACTCCGCGATAAATGCCTCAGTAGCTTAGTAATGGACTGAGCTCCTTCAACAGACATTATAGATGTATTTTAATCCCTGTTTAATGTTTTGGTTATTGTCAATCCTATATGATTGTTTGTGATCTACTTTATAAACGTATTATGAAAAGATCTTTAGATTATTCATCTATAGTGTTATTATTATTATTATTATTATTAGTCAGTGGGGCCCAGGGGTCAAAGTTGGCCCACCATAAGGTATAATTTGGCCTGCCAAATGTTTCTAGCCCAAAAAAAAAGTATATATTGGCTTCTGTATATTGAAAGTAATATAAGAAATCACAGTTTATTCGTTTTTGTACTTTGTGAGGTAAAATGTTCTTTAAATACTTAGGATACCAAATTACAATTTATATTTTCTAATCTGAGTGCAGTGGGCAAAGTGACATTTTATGCAGTTAGTCTACAGAAGTAGACATCATGCATTAGCACTATGGAAGCCCTGAGAGCCAAGTTGAAAACATATTGTGGACCTTGGAAAGATTATCCTGACAAAACATTTTTTTTCCTGTTGTTGAATCATAAACACAGGAGAATTTAGGCTTAGAAAATAAATCTCCAGATTTTTTTTTCTTACTTGCCTTTGAAATCTAATCAATCATTAAATTTTTGTTGATTCTGGACTAAAAATAATGATAATGATACAAAGTAAACTTTGTTTTAGTGACGTACCACCAGACTACAGAACAGCTTCTTTCCTCAGGGCGTGAGACCCCTCATTTCATCCTCAGCACTCCATCATTAAAAATAGTTTTACTTTTATGACTTATCCAACCCGGATAAGTCAGAATTTGACACAGTGAAAGGCATAAAGAATATATAATAACTATATTGAAATTGCCGATCTTCTCACTGATGGTCTCCACCTCGCCTTTCTTCACTTCCAACAGGTTTGTTTGATGTGGTTGTGATCGTTGGAGCGCTCAGTGTTGGTCAGGTCCCTGTTGACGTGGTCAGAGAATTGTGCAAGTCCACCATACCGGGTGAGAATATTTTTTTTTTTTGGTTTGATGCTGTCTCAACTGCAGTTCTGATCTTTAATTGGACATCAGTATCTCTTAACGAAAGGTGAGTTTTATGACACTACTGCACTGTTGCCTGTCTTACACTAGGTGGCTACATTTGCATGACAACCAGAAGTAACCATGACAATCTGGAATACAAAGCCTCGCTGGAGCGTGAGCTGAAGCAGATGGAGGAAGAGGGGCTGTGGACTTGTGTAGAGGTCTCTCAGGTGGTGGACTGGGAGAGAGCGGTGTCAGAGCAGGAGCATGGCTACATACCTGGTGCTGTGTACCTCTATAAGAAACTATAGCACAGTGCATGATCATGCTCATGTGACATTGCACTAAAGGCGCAAAACAAGGTACACAAGAGGACAGAAGATATTTGTTGTTCTACTCATAAACCACCTCAGTTTTCTACAGATATACAGTATCTTGTCAATATGCATTAAAGTCTTCTTAATGAAAAGAATGAGAAACGTGTAATGACTGAAGGTGTATTTCTGTTTGCTGTGCATTGATATCTGCATTAATAAAACAGACTATATTATAAGAATCATGCATTTCATAACTCACCACGAAGATTTAAGATCCAGATTTTCTATTTAAAGACATTAAAAGAACAACTCTTTATAACTGAAAAAGATTTTGGTTGGCTAGGTAAGCAACAACATTGAAGGAGAAAAACTGATGATAAAAAGTAAGAAAAAGTATTAAAACAATGTGTACAAATTGATATATTGCAACATTATGTAGAATTTGGCATTTTGTGCGATTGGGCATAGAAATAAATACAAATCCCAGGTCTGTAACAATTTGTCAGATGTAATGTAGGTGCTAACTCCAAACAAAACTCATTACATCATAACAATGTTGTGTGTTGAAAACTTGTATCTTGAAGTAAACATGTATGTAACGCTGTGATTCTGCACTTCAATGAGAGGGTACTCTCACTGAAGTTACATAGTGCCGTGAATGTATGAATATCTGACCCCTGACTTTTGACCCCTGACCCAATCTCAGGACAGTCACAGTGCCCAATCCAAGCATGGTTTTTATATTAATTTAGAACATATACTGTATGAGAGAATGAGCTCAGAAGAGGGACTGAGTGAAGACATGTCTATGTGTGTGTGTGTGTGTGTTAATAAAAACAGTGTTTACACAGTTGTGACTACATGAGAGGGTATCATAGATAAAGTGTTCCTCCATCCTGTAGCAGCTTGTATTTTCTCATCAGCACAGAGATCATATTGAATCATCTGAGGCCTTGAATCAAACTATCAAACAAAAACACTTGTTGTTTTTCCCATTCGTTCAGCCAGCTGAAGTTTGGAGACGATATAAGACGGACCAACTCTACCACTGTACCTTTGTGAAGACAATGAGGGTTGTTCTTGGTTTGCTGTTGTTGCTGCTCGGTCTGTGTGGGTCAGGGGCTCAGGGGGAGAGTGGAGGCCTCAGTGAGGTGGGTGAGATCAACAAGAAGACAGCGCCAAAAGATCCAGCTGAGGAATCGACCGAGCAGACCACAAATCAAACCAACCCTGAAATCTGGGCAGAGCTGAGGGCACTGAGAGACATGGCAGTGGAGCTCAAGGTGTACGTGGAGCTGCTGCAGAGAGAGAATTCAGGTACACAGTGATTATTTTTCTTGTTCAGTGATGATCATGTTCGACTGAAGTGTGTCAGTGTATTGATGTACTTACTGTGAGCTCAAGAAAAAGCTTTAAACATCAATATGATATGGATAATTTAACTTCATTTAATGACAAATACAACAGCTATATGTTTTGATTTTTTATATTTTAAAAACTTTAAAATCAAACTTATTCTGTTTTCCAGTCCAAGCCACAGAACTGAGATCTTTGGAAACTAGACTGACCGCCACCGAGAGCAAAACAAGTGACCTAGAAAAAGAAAATGCAGGTATTTGACGGACAGACATGATCTGATACAATGATTTTAATACTCACTATGAAGAATGGCACATGTCACTATAATGTATATTATACTATGTGGTCATCATTATTGATGCATTTATATGTGCATCACTCTTCTGTTGCAGCTGGTAAAGGTGGGGTTGTTTTTAATTACTTTATAGACTGCTTGGTCAGCTGAGAATTTCCCCCCACATCTATAAAGTTTTATCTTTTATTTAACGTTATTTTTTCAATTATATTATAATTTTATGAGTATATGTAATTATTTACATTTAATCAATATTATAAAAGAAACAATAGATTTGATTTAATTGAGTTTATTTGAGTCAATTAAGTAAATGTAGATTTATTTCATTAAGTTGATTCAATTTAATTCATTTGAGTTCATTTCATTCATTGATTTGTGATTACTTGTAATTAATTGTATTCATTCAAATTCCATTTTAATTGTATTTAATCCATTTGAGTCAATTTGAATTAACAAAATGTAACTGTTTAACTGTATGAATAATGACTTCTACCTGTAATTTTAAATTCAGTATGATTAGGTGAGCAGATAAGATGAGAGTCAAGTCACTTTACATGATTGTTGTGCATGCAGTTATATTTTGATGTGTGCTCTGCTCTGTCATTCACTGTCATTACATTAACTGCAGACCTGCAGACCAGACTGAGCAGCAGTGAGAGTGAACTTCTCATCAGCAAGTCCAGGATTGACCAGCTGGAGAGAGAAAATGCAGGTGAGACTGTATCTACTCATCCACACACACACACACACACAGACACACACACACACACACACACACACACACACACACACACACACACACACACACACACACACACTCACACACACACACATTGCTTATTTAGTCCAGGTTAAGTTTAATGACACAGATGTTCTTTTTGTGTCATCAGAGAAACCAAAGGTGGCCTTTTACACAGCTCTGACTGATGCAGGAAGTGTTGGACCATACAACATAGACACCACACTGAAATACAGCAAGGTCTTCACCAACACTGGCAATGCTTACAATCCATCTACAGGTAATATACTGCAGATCACACGTGATCTTTCTGTCACTCATGACAGACAATAAAGTCTATCTATCTATCTATGTGTCAATTTTAAATCAATCAATTGTTCCTGTTTTTCATTTTCTGCTCTCACTCTGTAGGTTTCTTCACAGCAACAGTCAATGGGGTCTACTATTTCCAGTTCACAGCGTATGGTTACTATGCTGGTACTATGGGTGTACATGTGCACAAGAACAACCAAAGGCTTATGTCTAATTGGGAGTGGAACAAAGATGTGATTCCCGAGTATTTCACTAACTCTCTTGTGTTGGAGCTGACAGCAGGAGATGAAATTTACCTGGTTCTCCCATCAGGCTTTTCTATCTATGACAGCTCAAGTAATTACAGCACCTTCAGTGGCTTCCTTCTCTACACACTGTAAGGATGTTGTTCAGGCTGCTGTGTGACTGATTGTCACAAACCCTGTTGTTATTGGCTAAACTGTGAATCTTTATAAAATGCCGATGTAGCTCAGCACTGGTGCCTCCAAGACAACTTTCTGTACATTTACTGCATGTATCAAATAATGTGATTCTGAATCTGACTTCACTTTTGTGTCGTCACATGAAAACAACATTCAAATAAATCAAAGGTTCACCGAACATTTTCGGCTTCTGTTTGTTATCACTGAGTGTAGGTCTTCACATAGAAACTTTACATGAGACAATACCATGAACTGTACTGACGTTAACAAACTGTAAATGTTGAGTCAAATCTGCATCAAACTACTGTATGCTGTAAAGCTTGAGAGAGGTTTTATTTATTCACTACATGATCCATATTGGGCATTTTTATGTTAATTGTTTGATGTCAAAATGAAATAAAAATATGCATCTAAAGTAATCAAAAAGATACCCAAAACACTAAAAAAAATACTGTATAATGGGAAATCTAAACAAAACCTTCACTAAGGGACTCATTCAAGCACTGAATGTATGAATATCTGACCCCTGACCTTTGACCTGATCACAGTTCAGCAGTCTGAAGGACCTCTGTATCGTCCAAACTGAGTTAAAGTATTTTGGTTAACACCAGAGGGCTCAAGAGAACAGATATTAACTTTCTCTGGGCTTCAGTGATTTAACAAATAATTGATCAAATAAAAAAATCACAATGTTCTAACAGAGGACAGCATCTATATTAATTTATAAGCCTAGTACATCGGAGATAATGAGATAAAAATGAGACAGAGTGAAGAACAAGTTTAACTCACTCACTGAATTTTATCAGATAACTCTCAGTCACACTAAAAGGCCTCAACATTAGGATCAGTGTGTTTCTGTGAGTGTTTGTCTATGTGTGTGTGTGTGTGTATTAATGAACACAGTGTTTACACAGTTGTGACTACGTGAGAGGGTATCATAGATAAAGTGTTCCTCCAGCCTGTAGCAGCTTGTATTTTCTCATCAGCACAGAGATCACATTGAATCATCTGAGGCCTTGAATCAAACTATCAAACAAAAACACTTGTTGTTTTTCCCATTCGTTCAGCCAGCTGAAGTTTGGAGACGATATAAGACGGACCAACTCTACCACTGCACCTTTGTGAAGACAATGAGGGTTGTTCTTGGTTTGCTGTTGTTGCTGCTCAGTCTGTGTGGGTCAGGGGCTCAGGGGGAGAGTGGAGGCCTCGGTGAGGTGGGTGAGATCAACAAGAAGACAGCGCCAAAAGATCCAGCTGAGGAATCGACCGAGCAGACCACAAATCAAACATACACTGACATCTGGGCAGAGCTGAGGGCACTGAGAGACATGGTGGTGGAGCTCAAGGTGTACGTGGAGCTGCTGCAGAGAGAGAATTCAGGTACACAGTGATTACTTTTCTTGTTCAGTGACGATCATGTTCAACTGAAGTGTGTCAGTGTATTGATGTACTTACTGTGAGCTCAAGAAAAAGTTTTAAACACCAATATGATATGGATGGACTCATAATAGATTTGAGATCATTTGATTTAATTGAGTATATTTGAGATATAGTTATATATTCCACCATGAGTTATATTTTGATGTCTGCTCTGCTCTGTAATTCACTGTCATTACATTAACTGCAGACCTGCAGACCAGACTGAGCAGCAGTGAGAGTGAACTTCTCATCAGCAAGTCCAGGATTGACCAGCTGGAGAAAGAAAATGCAGGTGAGGATCGACAACAACAACCTTACCAGGGCCGGTTCTGACCTCACCCAGGCCTTCAGCAAAATTCTGTTAAGCCGTCCTACCGGACCTGTGAGCCATGTAACCAGTTTATCATTGCTGCACAGTCACACCTGACACCCCAGTGCTCCAAATACAATCCTCCCTCCTTGAAAACAGTTTGCTTCATCAGTATCAGCATCACTATAAGAATCAGTAGATCTAGACGGAACAGAATGAGGTACAAACAATATTTATTGAATAGAATATTTTCTATAGAAAGCTAAAATAAGTGAATGTTAAAATTAACATAAATACTGTAAGAAATTGTAGAAAATAGTCAATTAACTTTGGCTATACAATGTTAACATAACACTATAGTCTATGGCTGCAGCTTTATGCCTCAAAATAATAGAACAAAGCATGCATATGAATGCATGTTCACATCCAATGTGGTTATCTTTTCTTTTGTTTTCCAGTCCAAGCCACAGAACTGAGATCTTTGGAAACTAGACTGACCACCACAGAGAGCAAAACAAGTGACCTAGAAGAAGAAAATGCAGGTATTTGACTGACAACCATGATCTGATTTTAATACTCACTATGAAGAATGGCACATGTCACTATAATGTGTATTATACTATTTGATCATCATTATTGATGCATTTGTATGTTCATCACTCTTCTGTCGCAGCTGGTAAAGGTGGGGTTATTTTTAATTACTTTATAGACTGCTTGGTTGGTTCCCCCCACATTGCTATAAAGTTTTATCTTTTATTTAACGTTATTTTTTAAATTATAACATAATTTTATGATTATATGTAATTATTTACATTTATCAATACTATAAAAGACTCATAATAGATTTGAGATAATTTGATTTAATTGAGTTTATTTGAGTCAATTAAGTAAATGTAGATTTATTTCATTAAGTTGATTCAATTTAATTCATTTGAGTTCATTTAATTCATTGATTTGTGATTACTTGTAATTAATAGTATTTATTTAAATTACATTTTTATTGTATTTAATCCGTTTGAGTCCCTTTGAATTAACAAAATGTAACTGTTTAACTGTATGAATAATGACTTCTACCTGTAATTTTAAATTCAGTATGATTAGGTGAGCAGATAAGATGAGAGTCAAGTCACTTTACATGATTGTTGTGCATGCAGTTATATTTTGATGTCTGCTCTGCTCTGTAATTCACTGTCATTACATTAACTGCAGACCTGCAGGCCAGACTGAGCAGCAGTGAGAGTGAACTTCTTATCAGCAAGTCCAGGATTGACCAGCTGGAGAAAGAAAATGCAGGTGAGGATCGACAACAACAACCTTACCGGTACCGGTTCTGACCTCACTCAGGCCTTCAGCAAAATTCTGTTAAGCCGTCCTACCGGACCTGTGAGCCATGTAACCAGTTTATCATTGCTGCACAGTCACACCTGACACCCCAGTGCTCCAAATACAATCCTCCCTCCTTGAAAACAGTTTGCTTCATCAGTATCAGCATCACTATAAGAATCAGTAGATCTAGACGGAACACAATGAGGTACAAACAATATTTATTGAATAGAATATTTTCTATAGAAAGCTAAGATAAGTGAATGTTAAAATTAACATAAATACTGTAAGAAATTGTAGAAAATAGTCAATTAACTTTGGCTATACAATGTTAACATAACACTATAGTCTATGGCTGCAGCTTTATGCCTCAAAATAATAGAACAAAGCATGCATATGAATGCATGTTCACATCCAATGTGGTTATCTTTTCTTTTGTTTTCCAGTCCAAGCCACAGAACTGAGATCTTTGGAAACTAGACTGACCACCACAGAGAGCAAAACAAGTGACCTAGAAGAAGAAAATGCAGGTATTTGACTGACAACCATGATCTGATTTTAATACTCACTATGAAGAATGGCACATGTCACTATAATGTGTATTATAGTATTTGGTCATCATTATTGATGCATTTTTATGTTCATCACTCTTCTGTCGCAGCTGGTAAAGGTGGGGTTATTTTTAATTACTTTATAGACTGCTTGGTTGGTTCCCCCCACATTGCTATGAAGTTTTATCTTTTATTTAACGTTATTTTTTAAATTATAACATAATTTTATGATTATATGTAATTATTTACATTTATCAATACTATAAAAGACTCATAATAGATTTGAGATAATTTGATTTAATTGAGTTTATTTGAGTCAATTAAGTAAATGTAGATTTATTTCATTAAGTTGATTCAATTTAATTCATTTGAGTTCATTTAATTCATTGATTTGTGATTACTTGTAATTAATAGTATTTATTTAAATTACATTTTTATTGTATTTAATCCATTTGAGTCCCTTTGAATTAACAAAATGTAACTGTTTAACTGTATGAATAATGACTTCTACCTGTAATTTTAAATTCGGTATGATTAGGTGAGCAGATAAGATGAGAGTCGAGTCACTTTACATGATTGTTGTGCATGCAGTTATATTTTGATGTCTGCTCTGCTCTGTAATTCACTGTCATTACATTAACTGCAGACCTGCAGACCAGACTGAGCAGCAGTGAGAGTGAACTTCTTATCAGCAAGTCCAGGATTGACCAGCTGGAGAAAGAAAATGCAGGTGAGGATCGACAACAACAACCTTACCGGGGCTGAATGCATGTTCACATCCAATGTGGTTATCTTTTCTGAGCTGCAGTTAACAAACACTGTTGTTCCCCTGACGTTGATCAAATGTAGTAACTGTATTTCAGTCTCATGTTTGTCAGGCACAAAGCCACAGAACACAACCAAGGAAGGCTTGCAAGTAAGACAGACCAAGAGATGAATTACTAGCTAGCACTTAACATTACTGTCGGTTTTATTTTCATTCTATTGGGCCGATTTAGTTGTGAGACTTGTTTTATGTAGCATAAGCTTAAATGTTTGATATTACAGATTATATAATTAAACACGTATGTTCGTCTGGATCTTATGATTTATTATTGTATAATTTATTTATTGTTTATTATTTATTGAAGTTGATTTTCTAGAAACCTTCATTTTTGACTGATAGTGGTGAATAAAGTTGAGTAATATAGCAGCACACCAGAGACGGACTGGTAAAATCTCATGTGAAACATTTTTGTAACATCATATTGGTTGTTTTGTCATTATATCATTCACAGTAGTTTTGCATACATTTTTTAGCAACATTTTAGCAGATGAGGGTTAAGATACTTAGTCATTCACTGTCGTTCCATTAACTGCAGAACTGCAAACCAGACTGAGCAGCAGTGAGAGTGAACTTCTCATCAGCAAGTCCAGGATTGACCAGCTGGAGAGAGAAAATGCAGGTGAGACTGTATCTACTCATCCAGACACACACACACACACACACACACACACACACATACAGACACACACACACACACACACACACACACACACACACACACACACACTCACACACACACACTACTTATTTAGTCCAGGTTAAGTTTAATGACACAGATGTTCTTTTTGTGTCATCAGAGAAACCAAAGGTGGCCTTTTACACAGCTCTGACTGATGCAGGAACTCTTGGACCATACAACATAGACACCACACTGAAATACAGCAAGGTCTTCACCAACACTGGCAATGCTTACAATCCATCTACAGGTAATATACTGCAGATCACATGTGATCTTTCTGTCACTCATGACAGACAATAAAGTCTATCTATCTATCTATGTGTCAATTTTAAATCAATCAATTGTTCCTGTTTTTCATTTTCTGCTCTCACTCTGTAGGTTTCTTCACAGCAACAGTCAATGGGGTCTACTATTTCCAGTTCACAGCGTATGGTTACTATGCTGGTACTATGAATGTATATGTGTACAAGAACAACCAAAGGATTATGTCTAATTGGGAGATGAACAAAGATGTGGAACCTGAGTATTTCACTAAGTCTCTTGTGTTGGAGCTGACAGCAGGAGATGAAATTCACCTGGTTCTCCCATCAGACCATTCTATCTATGACAACAGTGATAATTACAGCACCTTCAGTGGCTTCCTTCTCTACACACTGTAAGGATGTTGTTCAGGCTGCTGTGTGACTGATTGTCACAAACCCTGTTGTTATTGGTTAAACTGTGAATCTTTATAAAATGCCGATGTAGCTCAGCACTGGTGCCTCCAAGACAACTTTCTGTACATTTACTGCATGTATCAAATAATGTGATTTTGAATCTGACTTCACTTTTGTGTCGTCACATGAAAACAACATTCAAATAAATCAAAGGTTCACTGAACATTTTCGGCTTCTGTTTGTTATCACTGAGTGTAGGTCTTCACATAGAAACTTTACATGAGACAATACCATGAACTGTACTGACGTTAACAAACTGTAAATGTTGAGTCAAATCTGCATCAAACTACTGTATGCTGTAAAGCTTGAGAGAGGTTTTATTTATTCACTACATGATCCATATTGGGCATTTTTATGTTAATTGTTTGATGTCAAAATGAAATAAAAATATGCACCTAAAGTAATCAAAAAGATACCCAAGTTTTTGGTTTCTAATGTAAAGGGAATCATTGTAACATTTTAGTATGACAGTCCTGACCTGAATTATTTATTTTTTGTCACTTTGAGTCTTCTAAAAGAATTGAAAAAGAAAGAAGAGACAGTAATTATAATAACAGTATATTGAAAACACAAATGCATTTTTTTGCAGCAGAAAGATTTTCTCTTGACATTGCCTTAAATTCCATATGTTGAAGACTGTTTAAAAATGTTTTTTCCATCTGAGCCTTTATGAAAGGGTTAAATTTTCTGGTATCCCTGCCCTCTTTATCCAATCAGGACAGAGAACTCCATAAAAACGAGTCCTGTCTGCTAATGAATGCGAGAGAGCAGGATCATCCTGTTTGCTGCTGCATCTGGCGATTACGCATTCATGTGATGACATAGAGAAGAGGGAGGGGATTGCTAAGAGCAAAATAGTCTGGAATTTGCCTATTTCAGGTGACAGGTTTATAATTGATTCACAGATAAAAGTGTGTGGTTGACGAAACACCTATTAAGAGAGGAGATTAAAAAATTGTGAGCAGTTGTTGTACTCATGCTTCAACAGACATTCAACTCACTTTTGTCCCCTTATCTCATCAGATGGCTGGACAAACGGAAAAAACGTATGACACAGTGATAGGAATGTTCAAAGAGGCTCACGCTAAGACTACTGTTGGTGATAAATTAGCTTTCTATGGCGCCTGGGCAAACAGCTACGATCAGGTGGGTTAACTATGAGGCTCTTTTGAATCATTGGTACCACACTCTTTGTCCCATTAATGACGTGTCTTCGAAATAGTAGTTCAACCATATTCTCATGTCTGTTTTAACCCCACTGACGTTTAGAGGACCATCGTAATAATACATAAGCCATCAGTCTTGTCTTGAATGTGAAGTAAGAGGTTTTTTCAGACTCCCAAACAAATGTAAAATCAATATCAGTGTGTCTTATACTTCTTGAACAGCATGATTAGTTTTGTTATTCTGGTTACACTTTATGTTAGGGTGCATATTAACCATTAACTAGTTGCTTAGCTGTTAGCATGCATGTAAGTAGCTTATTAGCTCTTTATAAAGCACTTAATGAAGAGTAATTTGTAAGATATGGCTAGAATTTGTATTAAAACATCCCAAAAAATGATAGAGCATGATGGTCTGATAGCCGCCATACTTTCAGCTGGCAGGTATATGCCAGTTGTTAGCATAATAAATGAACAAAACTAATCGACAAAATGTCAAGACATATCCCAACAGAAAAATACAACCATAGGCTATGGCCTACCCTCTGAATTCACTTTTCACTTTTACCAAACTAAGACGAGCTTAGTTGCCTCATTAACTCATCATTAAACACACTTCATTCCAACTCGCAATACACTAAATAAAACTCAACAACACAGTCTTGTTTGTCTCACAATCACCTGTGGTTTGGTCGAACAAATTCTCAATTCACAGTAAAATGTGAAAATATTCTAGCTCCATACACTGTCAGACTCTCTGCTGCTTCACACCTCTCCCGTCTCCACCCGCCGTGTCTTGTCGTCCCTGAAGTCATAGTCAAAACCACTGTATCACCTCTGTAATGTATCCTGTTGTCCAGTCACAGTTCGGTGCACAGCCATGTTCACTTTCAGGCTGCCAAATACAGTTGCCCTGTTATCTACTACTAAATGGTTTGGCCCTTGAAGCCTTTGAATGAACAGTTGTTAATTGAATGTGATTCATTTCTGTGTTAAGGATTATTGGAGAGTCTAGTTGTAAGAACCACTTTGCTCTTTTATTCCTACCTCGAATAGGATATAGCTGTTATTGACTATAGTGGTCCAAGTCTTGCAGCTAAGAGCCTCTCCGCCCATTTCAGTGGTGACCGTGAAGCCGCTGTTGTGCTGGATGTGGCCTGTGGTACAGGACTAGTGGCAGAACAGGTAAGAAATGCTTTTCTTAAATCAGCTTTCAGTATCAACACTTCATCATTTTGAGCTTAGTGACATGTATCTAACCACGCGTGTGCATTTTACAGATGAAAACTTATGGTTTTAGAAATTTTGTGGGCATTGACGGAAGCAAGGGTATGTTGGAGGAGGCCCAAAGGAAAGAGCTGTACCAAGACCTCAAGCAATGCATTTTGGGAAAACAGCTGCTTCCTGTCCAAAGACGTAGAGTAATTCTGTCAAAAACTTTCGGCACATGTTTAGCAACAAATGAAGTGACTATGCTTGATGTAATGGAGCCACCCACAATGAACCAACTAAGAATTACCATCCTACTTTGCAGCTCTTATTGTCAGCTTGGTGTGGAACCAAAAACAATGAAATGCAGCTTCATTGAGAGGAAGTTTGAAAGAGATGGGTTTTTTTTTAAAATCTGCTTATAGTGTTAACTCTCTCTTTACTGCCTCTTCACTTGCTTGTGCAGGATCATTTGATGTGGTTGTGATATGTGCTGCGCTGAGTGTCCATCTGGCTCCTTTCACTGTGGTCAGAGAGCTGTGCAACGCCTGCAAACCAGGTAAAATTTTGTGGTGGGGAGTGGGGACTATAATCCTCTTCAACGTCTTCAACAGCTCATATGACCTGTGGTGTCCCTCAAAGCTCCCTTATGTTTTCTATGTATATGCTGCCAGGTTATTTAAAATCATAATATGTCTTCCCATTTTTATGCTGACAACGCTCAGCTATATATGCTGCTAAAACCCTCAAATCCCTAACAGCCTAGCTAAACCTACCACCTGTAAGCTGTTCATGCTTTTATCTATTCTCAATTTGATTACTGTAATGGACTTCACTCCAGTGTCAGCCAGGGCTCCCTCCACAGTCTCCTGCTTGACTCATTACTGGTAGAAAAAGGCATGACCACATTACTCATGTGCCTACCTCCCTACGTTGACTCCCTGTTAGTTTTAGAGTTGTCATTTTATTACTTACATTTAAAGACTTGACAGTCTTGCTCTTGAATACATTTCAATGTATTAACCTGGTAGGAACCCTCAAGTCCATTTAGATCTGCAGATGGAGCCCTCCTGGTTAATCCAAGGTAACAGTTAGTGACAAAGGCCCCCATCCTATGAATCTCTCTGTCTGCTGAACTGAGAAATAGTATTAATCTCTCCATAAAACATTTCTTTTTGTGCAAGCTTTTGGAAATGTTTGATACATGTTCTTATATTTTTGTAATTGATCTTATTTCACTGTTCTTGTTTATGTCCTTCATGTTCCTGGCTTTTTTTCCCTCTTTACATCTTTAGTGTCTGGTTTTATTAACTTTTGTAAAGCACTTTGTACCTTTGTAAAGAAAAGTGCTTTATAAATAAAGTTAATTATTATCATTATTAATCCTTATTGCATGAAAATGATTTTTTTTTTCTCATGTGTCACACACCAGATAAGTTGTTTCTGTTGTTTCTGCTAGGTGGCTATGTGGTAATGACATGCTTTCACAGCCCTGAAAACCTGGAATACAACACTGCCCTGGAGTGTGAGCTGAAGCACATGGAGAAAGAGGGGCTCCGGAGTTGCGTAGAGTGCAATGTGACCGAAATCCAAAAAAGGAGAGCTGGTTCTGTGTACCTCTACAAGACAGTGTAGCTGACTCATGTTTCATGACAAATTAGGCAATTGCTGTCAAAATAACATTTTATTAATGTTATTTTTTTGTGTTTGAGGTTAGAATGGCAAAAAAACACAAGAAACATGCAAAAATATGTACTGAAGCTCTGAAGCAAAATATGGTGGTGGTGTGTGATATAACATGCAAGAAACATACTTGGTATTTGAAAATATCTGAAATAAAATTTGCAAAGAAAAAGAATTTAATATCAAAGTTATTATGATGATATAAATGTAAAATGAAAGTTTTTGCATCAATAAAAATTTCTCCAGGAGTGAATTTTAAGTGTGAAGTTAACCTCTCTTTTTCCTTATTTGTCCTGTACCTATACCAGACTTGATATAGATCTGCACTGATCTGGGTGTACACCTTCTTTGTTGCCACTTCTTTTAACTCTAAATAACTGTGATGTGTTTTTTTTTCTTGTTTGGTCTTTTTTACAAAGGGTTAAGCACTGAAAAACTCAGTTTATCTGTTTCATCAGGATTGTGTGGTTTTGATCAAATTTGATTGACAGTGACTGAAACATCCCATCACTGTCATCAGTGGCTTAATCAGATGTTGCTTTCTGATGGGTGTGCAGAAGTAAGTGATATCATCATTTCCTAATTGAGTCAGAGGAACCTTAAAAAAAAGCTGTCACCCAGCCTGGCACCAAAGCAAGATACAGTGACATGATGAGCCTTCTTCTTTTTGAGGGTCCTTGACTGAGTCCTAGGGTCTGATGTGTCTGTGTGCACCACTGACCACAAGATGGCAGTGTTTTACGCTATGAGATGAGCATTATGATCAAAGTCATGCTGCACAGCTAAATATTGTTCAACTTTATTTTAAATCTACACATCAGCAATACCACACATCAGGCAGAATTTTGGGGAGAATGTGTATAAAATTACACACAAGACATCAAGAATATTTATTCTTGTATAACCTTATAACTCATACTATTTCTATGTATTTATGGACTTACAGTATCTAGTAAATACAATGTTACAGGATCAAGTATCTACACAAAGTCTTCTCTAAAGTGAAACTTGTATTTTGCATTTTGAAATGATAGCACCTGACTAGATAATGATGCTACTGTACATTTGAATATGAAAAAGTACAAGGGCCTGTTCCATGAAAATGATTGACTGAAACTAAGTTCAAATCCTCAACAAACACATTGTGCCTCCTTCCTCTGACGCTGCACACTAACCATACTCTCTGTCAAACCAGTTTGTCCTGTGGATTTTAATAGCCAGGGAGAGGACTGAAAGTCCAGGGGGACGCAGTCAACCTCAAAGAAAAGGCTCTTTTCACCTCATGTATGACATTTTTGCAATACAGTTAGATAAAAGAAAAAAGGATATGACTTGCTTGATCAAATTACAGTCATTTATCGAAACATAAACATACGAATATCTTTCAGTGTTACATGTCCAAATAAGATATTTGAAAACAAATTTCACAGTTGTGACAAAAAGCAACATCTTAACAGAAACTCCTGTTTGCAGTTGATGTCATACAGTAAGTGTAACTTTAAAATTGCAACAGAAACCAGAAAAAAGTCTGAGGTAAAATTCTTTATGGGGACGGATTCATCCTTATATAGTGCATTTAAACAGTGAGGAAAAAAGGATATCAGTTAACACACGTTATTATTTGTCATTATTAAATAATGATTTTTATTTAAAGAAATTCTTGAAAAAGAAGACAACGATGGCATACTTCACTTGTACCTGGATTTAGTTTGTTTTTGTATTTGGTTTATATTCAGATTTAGTGTTAAATTATATCACTGCCATTCTCCTGCATATTGGTGAACATAGTCCAGACCTTTTCTCCTCTGTCCTTAGATCAAAACAACATGGCGGAGGGGCGTCCTGGCAGAGCCTGTGCCCCACATATACCAAGTCCTCAGCTGGGGCTTCAATTCCAGCCTGAGTCTTCTCTTCTCAAGGCTAAAAGCCACCCCAAAAAATCGTAGAAAACATCATGGTGGAGTAAAGGTCACTACTTAACTACAGTGCCACACTTCATTAACTTGTTATGTGCCCACATTACAGGTATGTTCTTGTTGGATTTGAGGACGCATCCTCATTTTCACCCTCAACTGATAAATTCTCTTCCATTTCTGCTCGTTTCAGCTGAGACTTTGTAGACGGCACGTCACTGTCTTCAGATCTTGTTGACTCCAGTCTTTTCATCTGAGACTTTGTTGATGGTGCCCATGATCTCTCTGACTCCTGCCTCGAGCCCTGCCCTGACTTGTCCTCCCAGGGAGGTCTTGTGTACAGCTGAGACTTTGTTGATGCCCCCTCGTAGCTTTGAGACCTGGGCATCACGGCTCCAACAGGCTGAGACTTTGCTGTTGGTACACTGCTCCGGTGAGGACCTGCCTGGGTGGACCCGTTGGAAGAGCGGACCACCAGGTAGCGGACCGAGGGGCTCTTGTCTGTGTTGTGGGCTTTGAGTGGACATGAAGAACTGATGAACAAACCCCCTCCCAGAATTAGTAGGATGGACGCTCCCCAGCCGATGTAGAGACAGGCTCCAATCTCCCTCCTCTGAGCGTCAATGGAGGCGCTGTAGAACTTCCTCACGACGGCCCCGGCCGCCCATGATGTGGGAATCAAACACAGCAGCCCTGTGGCAATCAACACTGCCCCTGCAGCTACAGCCACCTTCCCCTTAACCCCTTCTCCTTCTTCATCCAAGAAGCGAGTACACTTCCCTCCAACGAAAGCCAGAATGAGGCCCATGCTGCCTGTGGCGATGGCGAGGACGGTGAGAGCTCTGGCGGCCTGCAGGTCTGCACTGAGAGCAAGGAGAGACTCGTAAGGTTTACACTGGATCTGTCCTGTGCTCTGGACCACACAGGTCATCCAGATGCCCTCCCAGATGGTCTGGGAAGTGACGATGGTGCTCCCCACGAAGGCTGTTACCCGCCACATGGGCAGCATGCAGCTGATGATGACCCCTGCCCAACCCAGGAGGCACAAGGCGCTCGCCAGCATCTGCATCCCCAGAGAGGCCATGATGAAGAGGTGGAGGAAAGACCTCTGAAGCCGCTCGAGATATCCTCACAGTCCTTTGAAAAGTGCAGAGATGTTTTTGATCTTCTTTTGCTTTCTCTCCTGGGCTCTCTGTTCACTCTTGTCTTCGCTTGTATCTTTCCGTGGTCTTTTCTTTCTCAGTCTCTCTCAGCATGTACTGTTGCAGTTTTCATACGCCTCCATTTTTGTGCATTTCTCCAATTATTTTTTTCTTGCCATTGTTGCAGTGTTGTGAAGAAGTCCTCCCAGGAACACAGAGTCCTGACCGACTACTAGTTGTCAGTCCAGTCTCCAGGTGTGCCTCACTTCAACTGCAGTTCATTTGTTTACAGCCTTCTCTCCCTCTCACCCCCCCCTCTTCCTTCATGTCCCTAACTGCTGTCCTCTCCTTCCCCCTCTCTCTCTTTATCTCTCTACCTCAGAGCGTTCTTTCTTTTCTGTCACCTGAGCGGCTGCCTGTGTGCTACTGTCCAGGTGAGGATGCACCACACCTACTCTATTGGGAAGAGAAAGGGGAGGAGGTTGACAGAAAAACAGAGAGAGAGAGAGAGGTAGCTGTGAAACCGTGACATCATCAATTCCCTCCCTCATTATCTTCTTTTGACAAGATTATTTTGGAAATATCTTGGACGAGATCACTTTGAATGAGATAAAGCAGAAAGTATGATCAGCCTCTGGGCATTAGACTTGTTTAGATGATTCACACTCTTGAGGCGCTGCATCGTTGTCTTTTTATTCAAACAGCAGTGTGTTTGCATGTGTATGTGTGTGCACTTGTATTTGTGTAACAAAAGGAGAATGATGTGAAACATAATCTCCTGGGAGAGAACCAGTTTCATTCTAGCAGCGTCGTCAATGCAGAAAAACCTGTTTGAAACATGCAAACCCCCTCATCCACACACACACACAAAAAAAAAACACACACACACTCACACATTTTATCCTTTATCCTCGCTATTCTTGTTTTTGTCAGTTGTGGGGTCCATAGTTTTTTTAGTCACTTGTGAGATCTGAAAAAATTTGAATAAGATTAAGAGCCACAGACCAGACACACACACACACACAGAGAGAGAGAGAGAGATACGCACACACACTTGATCCAGTCCTTGCTGTTCTTGTTTATGTCAGTACTTACCCTTTTAATCAGGCTCAAAATAATCTTTAATCTTGCTGTCCTTGTAAAGTTCAGAGGGATACTTTTTGTGTTTATCCCTTCTTCCCCCACATCATTATGACACACAAAATATTCATTTGTGTTAAAAGGGACACAAGAAATCTCTTCCTCTTGTGTAAAAGTTCACAAAAATAATCAGCCTTATGAGATAAAAAGAGAGAATACTGGATACACATTCAAAATGAAAACACACACACAAACACACCGTTATCACTCACTCTGTTTATTAAGCAATGTTTCTCTGGCAGGAAGGACACACACACTGTCACACAACCTGTTTGTGAGGATTCTTTCAGGTACACTTGAGAAACCAGATCTACTGTTCAGCAAGTCTTTTGGCATTTGTCATCAGTGTAACAGCTCTTCCTTTTGAAAAATAAAACCCGCCATGACGAGATGGAAAATGACTTAAGAGAAATGTCACATGCTCACAAATGTGTCTTGGAGATGACATTTTGATACAAAAACAGAAGAAAAAAAAATACAAAGAACAACAGCTTTTTTAAATCAATCACATCATCATCGATATTCTACTGATTTGATCAAGAAAGAATAGCCAAAATATCAGGCTCAGACACAAACAGAGAATAGAGAAATAGAGAATATTCTGTGTACATAAACATAAACAAATAAAGAATATGAGGAAAACCATGTGAAAGTGTCCATAATGGTGTAAAATACACAAACATCCTATCCTCATAAATAGAGAATCAAAAACCTTATGATTCTTATGGATGTTTTAAAGTTAACACACTGATACTGCAGACGTTCCTATCGTCTTTAGTCACATTATTGACATTATTATTCTAAATGGTGCAACTTGAATCATCGTCAATCTTTATGAACTCTTTGTCTCTTTCCAACACACTGTCTCTTTCCAACACACTGTCCCAGTTCTGCTTAAGATCTAAACATACGCCTTGCTGCTCTCGACAGAACGAGCCTTCGAGTACTTTACATCATAGTTGTTCTCATCCCTGGGGGGACAGGAGCTGCAGAGGAGGCCCCCACCCAGAAATAGCAGCCCTGCAGCAGCCCAGCCAATGTAGAGCGAGGCCCCCAGCTCCCTCCTCTGAGCGTTGGTCAGGATGGGGTTGTAGAAATCACGAATGATGTTGTTGGCGGACCAGCAGACGGGGATAAGCACCATGAGGCCTGCAATGATGAAGATGATTCCAGAGGCGATGGCCACCTTGCTCTTTTGCCTTTCCTCCTCCACAAAGTTGGTGCACTTGCCCCCGACCACGCCAAGAAGGATCCCAAAGACTCCGGCGATGATGCCGATGATGACAAGTGCTCTGGCAGCCTGCAGGTCTTGAGGTAAAGCCAGGAGAGAGTCGTAGATTTTGCACTGCATCTGGCCTGTACTCTGGGTCACACAGTTCATCCACAAACCTTCCCAGATCACCTGAGCGGTGATGATGTTGCCGTTAATGAAGGCTGTGACTTTCCAGGTTGGGAGAGCGCAGATGATAATGCTCCCCAGAAAGCCGATTACCGCCAGGGCCAAACCCAGAATCTGTCTTCCACCAGACACCATGCTGAGGTCCTGTCGATCCCTTCAAAGAGGTGAGGTGCTGACAGCTGGAGTAATTTACCAGTAAGAGAGACAGAGGAGTGGGTGGTGGTTTTTATTACTCACTCAGATTTGACAGTGGCCTTGTTCTAAAAGTTTTGTTGTTAAAGGAGAAGTCAGAGGAGGAGTTTGCCTCTTAGATGAAACTGGTTTATGAAGAAATCTCACCTGATCAGATTTCTTCACAACACTTGTAGAAAGGAGACTTTCAGAGACCACTATAACGACAAAATGACAGACATACAGTACAGCCCACAAACTTAGTTTCTCATCAACACACAAGCTGTTCCGGACATTTAATAAGCTATTTGAAATAATTAATCAGTTATGAAGATGGTATAGTATCTGCCTGGATGGTATTAACTATGCAAAGAGGGACTCAACACTCAAAAAATGTCCGTGCACTGAAGTAACCTCAGTTTCAGTGTCAACTTCTACTTTATGGTAAAGGTGCACTATGTAGTTTTGGGGAAGAAATGTTAATCAGATGAGAAAGATCTTCATTAACTGATTTTTTTTAAGCCTTAACAAATTAATAAACAAATTGACCTTAAAGTACAACACAATTTCATACCGTTTTACTTTGTTTATATTTGGTGGACCCTGCCACCTTTGCCACCTTATTTTCCTCTGAGAACAGCTTGTTTATTCAGTTATGGAACAAAATAAATATTTCTGAGTTTGTATTATTACCTCATTTATATTGTAAATATTAAAATTCCAAGTTTGAATTTATTCTCCAGAACTACATAATGCCCCTTTAAGATAACACAATCTTGAGCCTATATTTATTTCCCAAAAGGGAAGTAAGCACAGGAAAAAGTAACAAATTAATAAACAACAGGAGACATATAAGAAACTAAGAATAGAAGTAAAAATAGAGACTATGCAGGAGTTTCACCTCCTTTTTTATAAATAACAGTGATGTGGCTGGTTTATTATATTCAAACAGTGTTCACCAGAATGATATATAATATGAATAATTGATGGTTATCAGTGTTAGTCTGTTTTAATAGAGAAATATAATGAAGTATATACTGTAATAAGGCAGAAAAATATGTTAAACTGATATTAAAATATGAGATTAAGTGAAATGTAATATAGTATAACATGATGTATAATAGGCTATAAAACAGCAAACAACATTGATTATTGAACATAATGTGGTATAGTGTAGTACAATATAATATTGTATAATATATAATACGTTAGTATAGTGTAACACATGTATAAATTAGTCCAACAGAGAGACATTAGGGAGGGTCAGTTAGTTTTCATTGATTTCAAATGAAATGTAAATATTTTTCAAACCTGTGTGTAGGATTGCGCATATAGTTATAGTTAGTTATATCACTTTATATACTAAAGTGACAAAACTTGATTACTTTCTATTACTTTTGGATTACCTCATTACCAAAGATATACACATGAAGACAAGACAAAATAAATATCAGTAGGATGACTAATCTAATATTGAGTGTGTGTATTTGGTTTCACTCAAAACCAGAGTGATGTTGTGTGAGACTCTGTGTGTGCGCAGATTATATCATTCTTTATTTCAAAATTGTAATCCTGTTAGTAATCCCCTTTTTTATTAATTGTATCTGTAATCTAATTACATCCCTTTTTCCCCCTAACTTTACCGTAATACGGATAACTTTTGTTTGTATCCTAATCCAGTGCATGTATTCTGTTACTCCCCACACTGCCTGTGAGACCATCCAGTTTAGGTGAACTATTATTGATTGATTAACTTAACACAACTATTTATTAACGTTTAAAAACAAAATTGAATCACTTTTTAGGGAAGTTCCTGTTGAGAAATCCAAGGTCTTACAGTATCACTGAAATATGTGACAGTCATTCGCAGTGAATGAACAGATGCTCTGAAGCTTGGCAAAGATCAGGTGAACGCATCACGTCCAGAGAGATCACAGTGCCAACCGATACCAGAGTGCAATGACATGTAGCTGACACGTGACAACATCCCTGCAGGGAAACAGCAGAGGGAGAGCGGCTTCACCACCAACAGCACCACATGTGTGATGTGTTCACTGTTCATTGTGTTGCTAAATGATGCAGCAGATATTCTCTAAACAGCAAAAGTGTGTCTTCAAACACAGATCTGAAATAATAAAAAGACACTGTACAATCAACAAACACTGACCAACAAAATTTTCATAGAGGCTGAATAAAAAACAAGATTACAGGAATTAAAGAAAAACAGTGATAGATACATTCATAACACACATGTTCAGCCAAGACTTTGGAAATAAGTTCCTGTTGATATTTCCTCTTGATAACTCAAAACTCCGCCCTCCAACTGACCTACATTTTCTCTGTCATCTTCCTACAATAATTCACATCAATTAACATGTCATGAAGTTCGCAGCTAAACCATTTCATTGAGTGAAAACTGTTTTGAGTAGTGTTTATTTAAGGGTACAACCGTACTTGTCCATCCTCTGGCATATGAATTATTTTTGTTAAAGGTTGAGATCAGTGAACACACTCCACGGTCTTCATATAGAGGTTTCCTTGTTCCTTTATTTTCATGTACGCACCTCATTTTAAAACCTAACCTATAAATCATTATACATGTCATACTGTATAAGTATTACCTAACCTTAATTGCTCATTAATGAAAGCTAATTGTTACCCTTATTGTAAAGTTGATAATATGTATTTTTTAAGTAACATTTTACACAATTTAAAACTATTCATTTATAAAAACAAAAATGAACTGTTATCTTTTAATGAAATGGCTTAGCTGTAAACTCCATTACAAATGTTGATTAAATTTTAATCAAACATATGTGTGATAAACATGTAAACTTTTTTTGTTGACAGTTATAGAATGCTTATTTTTGTATTGATTTACTTTTAGTTCATGCTCATTACTTTATAAACCGTTACATAATGTATAAATTAATGGTGTAGTTAACATGAGCACCTTCAGCAAACACACCACGAAACACATTAGTTAACTATTAATGAGCTATTAGTTAATGAGTATTACTGTCCTCTGTCTCCTTATTGTAAAGTGTTACTAGTCCTCTCCGACGATAAATATTATTTCTTATCTTGAAAATGCCAAATAAAAAATTGCATT
Organism: Pagrus major; assembly: GCF_040436345.1. NCBI lineage: Eukaryota > Metazoa > Chordata > Actinopteri > Spariformes > Sparidae > Pagrus > Pagrus major. Next base: position 547,221 of record NC_133227.1, on the reverse strand, counting down.
TCTGCAACAGCAAATATTTCTACTTTTATCTTAATCTGATTTTAATCTGGTTTCTTTAGATTTTACATGATATAATTATATATAAATTGGCCTTTTATATTTTGCTTTGCCAGAAAAAAACATACATAAAATGTGGTCCTCAGCATTTTGTCATCACAGCATTTATAACACCAATAAATCTAGAGGAATGAACTGGGGGATTGCTGACCATCATCTACTGCAGGTAATCCACTGAGTAGGGATAAACACCTCATACAGCCTCACATCAAAAGACCCCAACTATCCCTTTAACCACTTAACATACAGATTACTGTTTTTATTTTCCTACAAATAGCTATAAAGTTGTTAAAATAATCTTGTTTTTCAGTCTGTATGATATATGATGTTTATAATTTTCAAACCTGGGACTCTTTATGGCTGCACCATTCCAGCTTACTCGTCTTTTCATACATAGTTCCCCAAAATTTGGCCTGACATATTTCATATATTTGGAAAGGCATCTCTCTTTATTGATCTGTCCAAAGAAAGTATTATTAACATACAAACAGTGACCACAATTGACATCAAAGTGATTTTTGTGTTCAGTTACTCTCAGAACAATGATCCATGCAGACCCACCCATCCAGATTTACTGCATGCTATAATCATTATTACTCTGCGCTGCTGTAGCTTCGCTGGGAACATCATGCACCAGATTTGTGAATAAGCTCTTCCCTTGTCTGGTGTCCCGATGTGTTTGACGGATTACTGCCCAAAGTCTCCCGGTGTCGTCCCCTGAGGCTGATCATACATCCCACTCCAACTCTGAGCTTTATTCAGGGAGTTATAATCATGCACTTGGGCTACGCGGTCGACCATCCTCCTTGGTGAATGACGATCAAACATCCTGGAGTTGTTTGATCTCATGGCATCAGACTTCAGAGTGGCCATGCGGGATGAAGCATCGCTGAACTGAATGTTTGTGCTGTACGGCATGTAAGAGTAGTAGGGAGGTTGGGTTCTCTCCGTCTCCCCGCAGATGAAGCAGATCAGAGCACCACCCAGCAGGAGCAGCAGGGAGGAGGCCCAGCCGATGTAGATGGAGGAGCCCACCTCTCTCTTCAGGGCCGCAACCACCAATGGGTCATTGTAGACTAAGATGGTTGCTGCTGCTGACCAGCTGACTGAAACCAGGCAAAGGATGCCAGCTAGGACACACAGAGCTCCACCCAGCAGAGACGCCTGAACAAACAAAGGATATCAGTGATTTAAAATGATTTTCATGAGTTTTTTGTTTTTAGAAAAACGATTGAGACCAACATGGTGACACTGAAAAGGTTTTGCACACCATGGCCATTTTTTCACAAGATACTCATCTTAAATAATAAAATAATTTCAAATTGTGGGGAAAACGGTTCCCTCAGTGTTTCTGCTTTCATTGATGGAGAATTGTTTTCAGTCTGTTTCATCTGTAACTTTTTATTTGTTTGCTTTTGTTGCTATTGTCATTTAGATGCATTTATTTTTATCTATAACTATTTATCTTTGTTTTTTGTTTTTATTGTCCTTTACATGCAATTTTAAAATGTCATCAATGTCTTGGCTTAAATGCAATGCATGTCTCTGTAAAGTACTTTGAAATGCCTTGTGTCTGAATGGTGCTATATAGATAAACTCGCCTTGGCTTGCCCTAGAACTGTATTAGGTTTTCTGTGTTTTAGTGCCCTCTACCAAGGCTGGATTACAGACTAGTTACTTTACCTACATCTAAACCCTAACCACTATCATGTTTATATTCCCATATATCCCATGCTATGATTTATTTCATTACATTGATTCCCTTCAGAGACCCAGTCTGCACAATATGAAATAGGGCTGCAACGAACAATTATTTGAATTATATTTTTTTTACTCTATCAATTAATCATTTAGTCCAGGGGTGCCTAAACATATTAGTCACAGGTCTGCATCTGATTTTCATATTCACATCAGGGGTCCAGAGTGAATAACGATAACAAATGAACATTATTAGATTAATTAGCATCAAATCTCTCACATCTGTCGTCTCTAGTGTTTAATTATTAAAAATGATGCAGTGAAACAACTTGAAAATGATCAGAGATCAGGCACCTGTTTTACAACAATATGGTTTGCTGATAACAATTTTATTTTTTAATAGCATATGTAAAAAAGAATGGTTAATTTTCATTTTAGCAGTTAGTTGTTAAAAGTGTTGTAATGAAAGAACAAGTAGGTAGCTATTTATTTCCACAAAGTAAAAAAATAAAACTTTTTTATCAACTTTCGTAGCCATTCGAAGATACAGATACAGTCACACTCAGCATCACTAAAAATATATTGATCATAGAAAAATTTAATGCGAACTGAAACTGTTACACTTCATAACATATTTTAGTCTTCATAATACGAGATGTGGGCTGAGACTGGGGTTGGACTTTAAGAAGCCCTGCTTTACTCAATGAAATGTCAAAAAAAAAAAAAAAAAGCTGAGAACAATGCATCTATTAATCGTTTAACTGACTAATTGTTGCAGCTCTACAACTTCAGCACCTTCTTTCTGGATGAAGAGGTGGTCGGAGGCTCTAAAGGGTCAGGTGGAGCGCCGCTGCAGTTGACCACGCCTCCTCCTCCGAGGGTGACGATGAAGCCCAGGAGGCCGGCGAGGATTGAAAGCAACGTGAGGGCACGTCCAGCCTGGATGTCGAAGGTCATAGTGTTGGATGTTGTGTGTCTCTTGCACTGCATCTGACCTGTGGCCTGAAAGACGCAGTGTAGCCACAAACCATCCCACACCTGAGACAGAGACAGAGGGAGATTTAAGAGGCTGGACAAGATGTTTGTTTGATGATTGTCCATAAACCCCAATTTCAATTTAATGTTTTTTATTTATTTTTGTTTCTCTGTAAGTCAAAGGATGAAAACAATGTCAATGTCCCAGCTTCTTATTGTCACACCGCGGTGAGGTTTGTCTCGTCTTGGGTTTTTTGTCTCGTTACTTCCTGTTTTATTTTGAAATCTAACTCTCCTCTCGTTTCAGGTCACTTGCCCTTCCTCATGTGTCACCGGTCTGATTGTCTCCCCTGATCCCTGATCGTTTCCACCTGTTCCCCATTTCCCTCATGTGTATTTAGTCGGCGTCTTCCCTTTGTCTTGTGCCGAAGTGTTTCGTTTGTCCGTGCACCTAAGCCTTGTTTCCTTGTCATAGTCCGCAATTATTATCGAAAGTATTATCCTGCCACGTAAGTTGTTGTCATTTTCCTCTTTAAAAGAGTGATTTTTTGTTATTGATAATTTCTAAGTTTAGTGTTTTTTTCTTGTGTTCTGATATTACTGTTTTGCCTCCCGCTTGAGGAGTGAATTTTGTTTAGAGAGTTTTAGATATTGTAGAGTCCCTGTTGAGGTGAGCCTTTTTCTTTGATCCCTTTTGAGTAGATTTGGTTTTCCTCCTTCGGGAGCGTTTTTGGTTATTTATCTAGTTCTTGTTTCTCCTTGTGAGAGTGTTTATTTCTTAGTCTAGTATTCTGTTTTGTTTGTTTCTATTTTAGTGTTTCCCTTCCTTGATGTGTTTTTCCCTCTTTGGGATATTCATTTTGACTCCTGTCATTATAGTCAGGATACTTACTGATAGCCAGTATTTCATAGCCTGTTTATTTAATCTCTCTTTGAAAGAAGAAATTGCCTTCAATAAAGTGAGCTTGATAACTTTATCCTCTGCTTCTGAGTCCTCATTTTGTCCTGGCCTGACATTACACTTCGGCCAGTATGGACTCAGCAGGGATAGATCAACTCGCTGCTGCCCTGCGAGCCCAAGAAGCCCGGCTTTCTCGTCAGGAGGAGTTCCAGACCGCCATGGCCTCCCAGATGGGGCTTCTATCCTCTCAACTCCAGGGCCTGCACGATCATCTAGTGCAGACGAGTGCAGCACCCGAGCCTCCGGCAGTGGCAGCCACACCACCAGTAAATCCCATTCCCACTCCGACCATCATGGGAGCAACATGTAAGCTAGCTCCACCTACACGATTCTCTGGTGAACTGGGCTTATGTAAAGCCTTCCTCATAGACTGCTCCATACACTATGAGCTAAACCCCCAAGCCTTTCACACTGACAGATCAAAGATTGCCTTCATGATTTCCCACCTTGCCGGCAGAGCCAAAGCCTGGGCCTCGGCAGAGTGGGCCCAAGATTCACCTGTTTGCAGATCCCTCACCGGATTTGAGACGGCGCTGCAAAAGATCTTTGACCCGGTAACTACCAACCGGGAGAAGGCTCGGGAGCTGAGCGGACTGAAACAGGGCAACAACTCAGTGTGTGACTACGCCATCCAGTTTCGCACATTATCGGCAGAAATTGGCTGGAATACCACGGCTCTATACGACGTGTTCTTAAAGGGATTGGCGGCTCCTATTCAGGACCTTCTGGTTCCTTTAGATCTTCCCCCGGACCTTGACTCACTCATCGCTCTCGCGATCCGGACGGATAACCGAACACGTCAACTCAGGCAGCAGCGCACCTTGAGACCCCTTCGCATGCAAACACCGGGATGGCCGACCACCCGGCGATCTCCACCAGAACAGCCTCATTTTCCTCTCCTGGAAGGAGAGGGAGAGCCTATGCAGCTGGGGAGAGCCAGACTATCACCGGAGGAAAGACAGAGGCGTCTACAGGAGGGTCGCTGTTTTTACTGCGGTGAACCCGGGCATCTCGTCTCCACCTGCCCGGCCAAAAGGACCACGGTGGTGAGTGAATTCAAGACCACAGACACTCCCTCACGTATTCTCACGACAGTCCAGGTAATACACCACACCACCACTGAGCTCAAGGCACTCATAGACTCGGGGGCTGATGAAAGCTTGATGGACTGGGAATTAGCTAAACGACTGGATCTTAACACAGAGCTTCTAGCTAGACCCATCAGAGCTAAAGCGCTTAATGGACAGGAACTTTTTACAATCACCCACATCACAGATCCTCTCAAAGTGTGCATTAATGATCACCAGGAGAACATTCGTTTTTATGTATTCACCTCACCATCACAGACCCTCATTTTGGGACAGCCATGGCTATCACGTCACAATCCCCATATAGATTGGAGAACGGGAAAGATTTTGGGATGGGGAGGGGACTGTGCGCGCAACTGTATGAACCTTTCAGTTCGGGAGGAGGGAATCGCAGACATTAATATGGTCTCTGTTAACCCCGCCACAGATCCCAACTACCCGGACCTGAGCTCTGTGCCATCCTGCTACCACCACCTCAAAGAGGTTTTTAACAAGGCCAAAGCCCTAGCTCTTCCTCCTCACCGCTCCTATGACTGTGCCATAGAGTTAATTCCAGGCTCCACCATCCCCAAAGGCCGCCTGTACGCGGTCTCTGGGCCCGAGAGGAAAGCTATGCGGGAGTACATCGAGACCTCCCTGAAAACCGGGCTGATCCGCCACTCATCATCCCCAGCCGGAGCCGGTTTTTTCTTTGTGGGCAAAAAAGATGGCTCACTACGACCATGCATTGACTACAGCCCACTCAACGACATCACAATCAAAAACCGCTACCCACTGCCTCTCATGTCATCTGTCTTTGACCAGCTTCAACAGGCCAAAGTATTCACCAAGCTGGATCTTCGCAACGCCTATCATTTGGTGCGGATCAGAGAAGGAGATGAGTGGAAGACCGGTTTTAACACCCCCAGTGGTCACTATGAGTACCGAGTCATGCCATTTGGTCTCACAAACGCTCCTGCTGTATTCCAGGCCATGATCAATGACGTACTGAGAGACTTTCTTGACCACTTCGTGTATGTTTATTTAGACGACATACTTATCTACTCCCCGAACCTGACTAAACACCAAGACCACGTAACCCAGGTGCTAAAGAGACTATTAGACAACCAACTCTATGTCAAAGCTGAGAAAAGTGAATTTCATGCCGATACTGTCTCCTTCCTGGGCTTCATTGTAGCCCCTGGAAGAGTACAGATGGACCCGGCTAAAATTAGCGCTGTGGTCGAGTGGCCCACACCTGATAGCCGCAAGAAGGTTCAGCAATTTCTGGGTTTTGCTAACTTTTACAGGCGGTTTATCAGAGGCTTCAGCGCCATAGCTGCTCCTCTCCATGCTCTTACCTCCACACAGGTGCAGTTCCACTGGTCCCCAGATGCGGATGCGGCGTTTCGGATCCTCAAGCAACGCTTTACCTCGGCTCCCATTCTCACCCTGCCAGATCCTCAACGACAGTTCGTGGTCGAGGTGGACGCCTCCAACGAAGGGGTCGGGGCAATTCTCTCACAGCGATCGGAGCAGGACGGTAAGATGCATCCTTGTGCCTTTCTGTCACGGCGGCTATCCAAGGCAGAGCGAAACTATGATGTTGGCAACAGGGAGTTGCTGGCGGTCAAACTCGCCTTGGAGGAGTGGCGACACTGGCTCGAGGGGGCTGACCATCCATTCATCGTATGGACTGATCATAAGAATTTAGAGTACATCAAGAAAGCCAAGAGACTCAACTCTCGCCAGGCCAGGTGGGCGCTATTCTTTAACCGATTCTCTTTTTCTCTTTCCTACAGGCCGGGGTCCCGAAACGTCAAACCAGACGCACTGTCCCGTCTCTTCGACCCCGAGCCTGCTGCCAAGGACCCAGAAACGATCCTCCCACTTTCATGTGTGGTTGGAGCACTGACCTGGCAGATAGAAAATGAGGTTAAGCAGGCTAATGGTGAGGCTCCGTCACCTAGTGGGTGTCCAGAGAATCGTTTGTTTGTCCCGATTGAATTGCGCCCACAGGTGATCCACTGGGCCCACACCTCGCTGCTTTCCTGCCATCCGGGTGTTCGAAGAACAATGTTTGCTATCGCCCGGAGGTTCTGGTGGCCCTCCATGGAGCCGGAGGTCCGGGAGTACGTAGAGGCATGTTCGGTCTGCGCCCGCAACAAGACATCCTCCGGGTCACGCATGGGTCTCCTGCAGCCTCTTCCCATTCCCTCCAGACCGTGGTCCGACATCTCGGTGGACTTCGTCACGGGGCTCCCGGTCTCACAAGGTAACACCACTGTCCTCACAGTGGTGGACAGATTTTCCAAAATGACTAGGTTCATTGCTTTACCTAAACTGCCCTCCGCCAAAGAAACGGCGGAGATAATGATGAACAATGTTTTCAAGATTCACGGATTTCCCAAGGACATTGTTTCAGACCGGGGCCCCCAGTTCATCTCCCGGTTCTGGAGGGAGTTCTGCCGGCTCATCGGAGCGAAGACCAGCCTGACTTCGGGTTATCACCCGGAGGCCAACGGCCAGACCGAACGCCTAAACCAGCAACTGGAAACCGGCCTCCGGTGTCTGGTCTCTCAGAACCCCTCAACATGGAGCAAACACCTGGTCTGGGTCGAGTATGCCCACAATACACTGCCCACCTCGGCCACAGGTATTTCACCATTCAAGTGTGTGTTTGGTTATCAGCCCCCTGTGTTCACAGACAACGAGCGGGAGGTGTCGGTACCCTCCGCCCATGCCATGGTTCGCCGCTGTCACCGCATTTGGGCCGCCGCTAAGCAGGTATTGATCCGCCAAGGAGACCGGGTCAAAAGAACTGCGGACCGTAAGAGACGGCCCGCCCCCGCCTACGAGCCAGGACAGAGAGTGTGGCTATCGGCGAGGGATTTGCATCTAAAAGTCCCTTCCAGAAAGCTGGCGCCGCGGTTCGTGGGTCCGTTTCCTATCACCAAGCTCATCGGTCCTGCAGCGGTCCGCCTTCGCCTGCCCCGATCCCTCCGTGTCCACCCGACCTTCCATGTAAGCCGAGTCAAGCCAGCTAAGGAGAGTCCGATGGTTCCAGCCGCTGCCCCGCCACCGCCCCCAGAAGTGATAGACGGCGGTCCGGTGTACAAAGTCAAGCAGTTACTAGCAGTTCGCAACCGGGGCCGTGGTAAACAGTATCTGGTGGACTGGGTAGGATATGGTCCCGAGGAGAGACAGTGGGTCCCGTCTAGACACATTCTGGATGAGACTCTCATCACGGAGTTTCACAGGGACCACCCTGACCAGCCTGGGCCGTCAGGAGTCGGCCCTAGAGGGGGGGGTACTGTCACACCGCGGTGAGGTTTGTCTCGTCTTGGGTTTTTTGTCTCGTTACTTCCTGTTTTATTTTGAAATCTAACTCTCCTCTCGTTTCAGGTCACTTGCCCTTCCTCATGTGTCACCGGTCTGATTGTCTCCCCTGATCCCTGATCGTTTCCACCTGTTCCCCATTTCCCTCATGTGTATTTAGTCGGCGTCTTCCCTTTGTCTTGTGCCGAAGTGTTTCGTTTGTCCGTGCACCTAAGCCTTGTTTCCTTGTCATAGTCCGCAATTATTATCGAAAGTATTATCCTGCCACGTAAGTTGTTGTCATTTTCCTCTTTAAAAGAGTGATTTTTTGTTATTGATAATTTCTAAGTTTAGTGTTTTTTTCTTGTGTTCTGATATTACTGTTTTGCCTCCCGCTTGAGGAGTGAATTTTGTTTAGAGAGTTTTAGATATTGTAGAGTCCCTGTTGAGGTGAGCCTTTTTCTTTGATCCCTTTTGAGTAGATTTGGTTTTCCTCCTTCGGGAGCGTTTTTGGTTATTTATCTAGTTCTTGTTTCTCCTTGTGAGAGTGTTTATTTCTTAGTCTAGTATTCTGTTTTGTTTGTTTCTATTTTAGTGTTTCCCTTCCTTGATGTGTTTTTCCCTCTTTGGGATATTCATTTTGACTCCTGTCATTATAGTCAGGATACTTACTGATAGCCAGTATTTCATAGCCTGTTTATTTAATCTCTCTTTGAAAGAAGAAATTGCCTTCAATAAAGTGAGCTTGATAACTTTATCCTCTGCTTCTGAGTCCTCATTTTGTCCTGGCCTGACACTTATCCCTTCATTTTCATGCAGTTTCATGCAGTCTTTAAGGCGTTTTAGTTGGTAATCAGATACAAAAATGTCAGATAAATGATCCAATTTTAAGACAATGAATTCGTGAATTGAATGTGTTTACGATGTATGTATCGATGTATATCGACTTACCGTTTGTGCAGTCACAATATTTGCTCCGACAAAAGATGTCTCACGCCACATTGGCAGCCCACATGTCACACACACTAACAAAACCCCCATCAGAACCAGCGTTAAGCCCCCAATCTGCCTGCCCTGCCCCGCCATTCAAGAAACGCAGCACCAAGCTAAAACCAGAGCTACAAAAACAAAAGCTAAGTCACCAGAAATATCCAGAAGTTATAATATTTCAAACTTCTTGTCAGGTCTTCAGAGGAGAAAAAGTCATTTCTCTTGTCTCTATTGAAATAGACTGTAACATCCTCCTGTCAGCTGTTATATTTTGCTGTTATGTTAAGTAGTCAGATGACTCAAAGATCAACAGAGATGTGCAAACGGAATGCAAATAGAGGCAACATGTTGGGTGTCCGTAAATACACAGAGTATTCAAACACCTCTGAGCAAATCAAGTTTTTCAGGCTTTTATACACAAGGAAACAGCGGGTGTAAAGCAAAGAAACATGTTTTTCCTTTATCTCTCCGAGATAAATCAACTTTTGTAACTTTCAATACACTAAAAACCTGCAGTTGTTTTAGAAAATATAGTGTAAGAAACTTCTGTACAAAAATACAAATATACAAAGTGAATTTATTGGCTTGTAAGGATACAAACATTCATCGTTTCCTTCACTTGACATGGCAAAGAATGACCAACAACTAAACAACTTAAACACAAACATATTGTTCATTCACTGAATACTGAGGGGGAAGAAGGTGAACTGTGACATCTTTCAACTTCAACTATCAACTTTTTTCACAACTTTTGTGTCATAAAGAGGAATAATAACTTTTTTTAGCTGATTTATTTTCCTTGTTGTGTTTCAAATTCATGCTGTAAACAACAAGAAATTTCCTCTACACACTGGCACTAAAAAAATACTGTGTAAGAATATGATTAAATCAGACCCCCATGGTCTTTGAAGGTCTTACAGGAGACTTATTATGCTTTTTTGTTTTCTTCTTTACTTCAGTGTGTTATACAGGTTCATGTGCATGTAAAAGGTCTTGAAAGATCACAAGGTCAAAGTCTGCACCAACAGAAGCTCCTCTCTCCCACAGAAAACACTGCTCCTGAAACGCCTCGTCAGTAGCCCCATATTTAGTTATGTGACTTTGTGACATCACACTACGTCACCATGTCACACATTCGCATAATTAATGCTGTGCAGCTAGTTTGGACACTTAAAAAATAGTTTAAGCACAGCTGCTCTGTTGTTGTTTAACGGTGCTGGCTCAGGCGTGTGTGAGCTGACCAATCAGAACAGACTGGGTATTTGGGAGGCAGGCCTTAAAGAGACAGGAGCTAAAACAGAGCGTTTCAGACAGAGGGGGAATACAGAGCTGCAGCACTGGACAGTATGAGAAAACTGATGTGTATTTTTTGACCATTACAGCATGTAAACAAATTCTAGTCGTAACTCAAGACAAAATTATGAATCTGAAAATGAGCATAATATGTCTCCTTTAAAAACTGATTATTCTTGCGTTTGAAGTTAGTGCTACATATTAAACACAAAAATATAAACTCAGATCTTTACATTAAACATCTTTTCTCAGTTAACATTTATGTAATATCATATAACTTCCACCAGACTTCATTTTCAAATCCTTCACTTAAAAATAACAGTAAACACTACAGGTCTTACTCATTGTTGTATACTTCAATATGCTACAAATGATCACATTTTACACAGATTTTGAGCTGATTGTAAAATGGCATTACAGTGCAGTTAGCTAAAGCTTAAAAAGGAGCTTTAATCAAAGACTAAAACAAAGAAAGTCGTTCACATCTGTATATTTTCAACTACATGGCATCAAGTGCTCTCTTCCTCTTCTCCTCATCCTCAGCATCTGGAGGTGCCACACAAAATCCCTCCTCCAATGATGAGCAGAGCTCCAGATGCCCAGCCCACATATATGGAAGCCCCGAGCTCTCCCCTCCTCTCCTGGGTGGCCAAAGGGTTGTAGAAACCTGTGATGATGCTGTGAGCCGACCAGCTGACGGGAATCACACACAGGAGCCCTGCCAATATAAACACCACACCACCAGCCAGGCCAATGTTAGCTTTGTACAGCCAGTCGTCACGGAAGAAGTTGGTGCAGCGGGCCCCGACCACAGTCAGCCCGATGGCCACCACGCTGACAGCGATGGAGACACAGATCAGAGCCCTGGATGCCTGCAGCTCCTGTGGTAAAGCCAGAACGGAGTCATAGGCCTTGCACTGTGAGTGGCCCGTGCTCTGGATCACACAGTTCATCCATAAACCTTCCCAGAAGACCTGAGCTGTGATGATGTTTGCCCCGACGAAGGCCGTCACCTTCCACATGGGCAGTCCGCAGATAAGGATGGTGCCAAGAAAGCCAATGATTGCCAAACACACAGCGACGAGTTGAGTCTGCATTTTAGCAAAAATAAAAGCAAATCCAAGGCAGATGTTTAAGTTTGCCACAAAGTCAAAGACAGCAACAAAATCTACCTTCAGTTGAGCTGAAAAACATTTTTACTTTCACTCTGCTGTAACAGCCGCTGGTTTGTGTTTTGCTAAATGGTTTTGCAGTTGCAGGTGTGTGAAAGGAGAGCAAACAGGGAGGAGACTCTGCTAGATTGTGGGTCAGGTTTCCTGCTTGTCCTGATTCCTGCTCACTATGAATAAGTAGGAGGAGCGGCTTTGTATGAAAAACTGCTTTGTGAACTGAAACATGAGGTTTTGGTCACCTTTTAAAGCTTTCACACATCTTCTAGTCAGACTTTTTATGGAAGTTAACTTTAAACCTTACAAGACATCTTATACAGTACGAATGTATGAACTTTTAGGGACAGTTTCTCCAGAAAAAAATTTGTATTGTAGTAAGTATTCTACCAGTAGCTTAGAGCTTGGGGGAAAACACGTAATACAAACTAGGCCTACAGTATATCACAACTGGTTCAATTAATGTTCACAGTGTACACACTTTAAATATGCTTGTTTTTTGTCCTGAGCAAGTGTTTGAGAACGGTTAAGCAATTGAATGTTTTAGCCAGTGTAGATCAACACGTACTCCCTCTTTTAGCTGATACCATGATTTTTATAGAAATTGCATAGTGTTTTTCTTGCACAACGAGTCAAACGGCCCTTTGCCTCAAAATTTACTCCCCACTGAACAAGACTGATCTTGGAAGCTAGTTTACTGGGACACTAAAATATGGAGGCCGTTAATTAGCAGCACCTGTGCGTTTAGTCCTAAATGTCTCAAAGACAATGCAATTGTAAATGCTGGAAAGAGTCACAAAACCTTATTTTTTTGAAGACATGTCTTAAATAGCATTTCATCCACCACTGAGACACTTTAACATTAAGGATAGAATCTGGCCTCAAAGTCAGCTGCTGAAATGCTTCTTGACAGCCTAAATGAGCCACAATGTCGGCATTTCTGCGTTGGCATTTTTTGAAAGTGGTCAACTCTGAAACAACTGGATTAAAGGCACCAATACCGAATAGGTTTGATTCTGCCGACCATCTTGACCTTTGTCTCCACTCAATACACCCACCACACAAAAAAAGAGAACCTGGTGATTATATGAAAGTTTAATTTAATAAAATAAATCAGTAAAAACCTTTAAAGTTAAGACCATTAAAACATTTCAGGGCAGTCTCCTGGAGCAGAGAGGTTGTAGACTTTCAGTACTTGCAGGCATTTTAAACGTATGCTCCTCCACTGGCTGCAGAGCGAGGGGCAGAATATTTGGCAGAGTATCTGCTGTCCTTACGCTGCTCACACTGACAGCAGAGAAGTGCCCCTCCAATGAGCAGCAGTCCTGCCGATCCCCAACCGATGAACAGCGACGCGCCGAGCTCCCTCCTCTGTGCGTCGATCATAATGGGGTTGTAGAAGTTCCTGATGACCTCGTGAGCAGACCAGGACACGGGGATTATGCACAGGATACCACCGACAATGAAGAACACCCCCGCAGTGATGGCCACCTTGCTCTTAGCCACCTCATCTTCAATACAGTTGGTGCACTTTCCGCCTGCCGCAGAAAGCAGGATTCCCATGAGGACAATCAGGATGGAGATCACAACCAGGGCGCGGGCCGCCTGCAGGTCACGGGGCAGAGCCAGCATGGAGTCGTAGACCTTGCACTGCATCTGTCCAGTGCTCTGCTTCACACAATTCATCCACAGGCCCTCCCAGAAGATCTGCGCTGTGACGATGTTGTTCCCGATGAAAGCAGAGACCTTCCACATGGGCAGGGCACAGATGATGATGTCTCCCAGAAAGCCGATGGTTGCCAGGAAGATGCCGAGAATCTGAAGACCTGCAGACGCCATGTTTGTCTCACGTTGAGCAGCGTGGAGAGTCAGCTACACCAGCAGGAACATACAGATTTGTTTCTCACCTGCAGCTTTTGTACCTACATGAAGGTGGTGGTTTCTTCTGATTGGTTGTTCAGAATTCCTCAAATTGAAAACACCTGTGGTCATTAAGTTAGTCCCAGGGATTCTGAGGAGTTTAAGGCTATCCACATAACAAAGGATTTGCTTCAGGTTTTGCTTTTATTTATTTTGCTGAAATATTCCTTTATATCAGTTTTTTTTCTTGCGAATCACAATCATCACACAATTTTTCTTCTGCTATTGTGTCTGTATGTGTTCTCTTAAATTTTATTTTATTATTCTTGTATCATTCCTTATTTTTTCTCTCGATTTGTGCAGTTTTAAAACAGGGTTAACTTTCTCAAGTATGAGTGAAGTGGCTCATTATATCTGAACCATGGGGAGAAACGAGACATGGAAGGATGTATTTTCATGTTTATTTTTACTGCATAGCTGTCATATGTAACAACAGTTAAAATTAGTTCCTGCGTAACATTTTGAAGGGTCTGTAAAGTCCATGAATGTGAGATTTTACAGGCGACTGTCTGTGTCACCTTATTTCATGTTCTGTGAGCAGCAATCAAGCTGAGTGATTCCACCTGCTCTGATTAGTCAGTGAGCCTCAGCTGACCTGTTGGGTTTGTTGCTTTTCACTCTTGTTGCACTGAGCTGTTGTGCATGTGACAAACATCCATATCAAAATGAACAACAAAGATCGAATGTGAAGGATATTCTGAGAGATATTCAATGAAGAGTAAATATTAAAACTTAAAATCCTTATAGAATAGATTGTAAAGATCATTTTTTACCAAATAATACATTTTAAGTTTTAAAGGGGAGAACAGCCGTGCTAGCTGCACAATTCTTGGGATGGTAATGTCAGTCAGCTGGTCCAGACTGAAATATCTCAACAACTACTGAATAGATTGCCATGAAATTTTGGACAGACATCCATGCTCCCGAGAGGATATTCACACAGAAGAAGGCAGAAAATGTGGTCCATACCTTCATGATTCATAATTGAGTTATTTTTGGTTTATGACTTGAAAAACTAATAACACATCAGCCTCAGTTGACCTGTGTGTTTAACCCTGTTAAATGCAGCCTCATGTGGCTTCTTCAGGACTTCTAGCGATCCGTTTAGATATTTCACTTGTTGACCGTTCTCACATACTGTCAGTAGCAGCATGTGGTTGCTAAAATGTTAGCTTGTAGCTGAATGATTATTGTGGCAATAAGTATACTTCAGATCAGTGTCATGCCAATTTTGTAATCCTACTTGTGTGTTTATTTTCCTCAACTCAACTCATCTGAAAAAGGTTTTATTAGTCCATTATTGTTTGACGTGTGGTTTGAAAAAGCCTTGAGGACTTTGATGTACCAACCTTACACTAAGTTAATGCTCTACATTGCACACGTTCATTCCTTAAGTTGTATTTTCATGTTTCTCACAACATCAGACACTTGCTGTAGCAAGTTTTTCACTGAACCAAACTGTTTGAGCTTCTTTTATTTCTCAGAGCTCTGCTGGGGCACCAGAGGGCCTCTTTGTAGGAGAGAAACACCCCTGAACTCAAAGGCAGCATGATGGATGTTTATATCTGAGCACTGAAGCCAGAGCCCGCCCAGAGGAGGGGGCTACTCGGGGGCATCTGCGGGTCATATAAAACTTCCCCACAATAGGAGAGCTTTTTGTTAGCAGTCCAGACTAAGTAAGAAAGAGAAGTAGCACCAGCAAACAGCAATGGCATCTTTAGGGCTGCAGGTTCTGGGCGTAGGGCTGGCGGTGCTTGGATGGATTGGAAACATATTGATATGCATGCTGCCCCTGTGGAGGGTGTCTGCTTTCATCGGGAACAACATCGTGGTGGCTCAGACCATTTGGGAAGGACTGTGGATGACCTGTGTGGTGCAGAGCACAGGCCAGATGCAGTGCAAGGTCTACGACTCCCTGCTGGCCCTGCCTCCGGACCTCCAGGCGGCCCGAGCCATGGTGGTCATCGCCATCCTGTGCTCTCTGTTTGGCCTGCTGCTCTCTGTGGTCGGGGGGAAATGCACCACCTGCATTGGGGACAAGGTAGCAAAAGCCAGGGTGGCCATCTCAGCTGGTGTTTTCTTCATCCTGAGCGGGGCTTTGTGTCTGGTGACCGTGTCTCTGCCTGCTAACACGATCATCAAGGACTTCTACAACCCCCTGGTTCCAGACGCCCAGAGGAGGGAGCTGGGTGCGTGTCTGTACATGGGCTGGGGAGCATCAGGACTGCTGCTGATCGGTGGTGCTCTGCTCTGCTGTCAGTGCCCTTCAGGAGGAAACCGCTATAATGGAGCGAAGTATTCGGCGCCAAAATCCACAACACCCGGGAAGGAATTTGTCTGAGTACCTGCGTTTCATGAGAGGCAGCAGCCTTTGAAAAGCGCCTGACTTTGCATACAGCTCAAACCTGTTGGTTATCAAGTTGTGATTTGCATTGTGACTAACTTTTTTTGACTAACACACTGTGGCCTTTTGTTTCGGATGAGACTCTAAGGTATGTGCCATGTTAGGATAGTGGTTTAATTAACATTGTTTTGTGTTATATTTGCAGTATTAATTCATTCTGACGAGACTCTCCTGATGTTTTGCAACATAAGCACTTCAAAATGACTCATGTATTTGTCATGTGAGATTTATTTTTAATTTTGTTTTTCATTCAGACAATAAACATAATTTTTTTGTCAACAATGTTTTTACTGAACTGGCAAACATTACAAGGTACACCACATGTGAACTGGGTAACATTTTTGACTCATAGATATTACCACGAACCTTCCCCAGTTGATTTCTTACATTTAGATTTTTGTAAGTTTCAGAAAACACGCTTATAAAAATGATGCATTGTTAAAGATTACACTACCCAACAGGCAGGTCTAAGAGTGGACGGTGTTGAGTTGCTGTACAGATTGTAAAGTCAAATGGCACATTTTTAACTCTAATTAGACCACAAATTAACCCTTTAAGATTTTGCTCCCGCTTTTCCCATCTGATACTATTTTGCTATCAGATGTTTTATCACAGAAAGTGTATGAAACTCATGAACTCAAAGTAATCACACATTCTGCAGTTATGGATGAAATTATTGTCAAAATAAATGATTCCCCTCTTCGCTGTGGAGAAACCTCTCTCTGAGAACCACTGGGCTGTAATCAACTACTTTTAGATTGTGGTGCTGGTGCTTTCACCTCAGTGAAAGATCTTCCTCCACCACTGGCCTGGTTTCAACCAAGTGGCCAAAGTGGAAACAGACACATAAGTGAAAAACTACAGTGGCGCATTGTTTTTCTTGTCAGACTGGTTTCAACTGAAAATGTCTGTAAACAAAAAGACAACCATTAAAGAGCTTTAGGATATATCAACCTGACAGGACTTGGCAGATGTGCTCTCACTGGACAAAGTGTAAATATCCATTCTTTGGAGATATAAAACAGTTTCTTAGCAACGTGAATCCGAGCAAACACAGAGCACTGTTGTCTCGGGCGGTGACGTCCATTTTACTCAAGACAGAAACTGTAAATTACAACTTAATATAAGGGCTCTTGATTACAGCATGGCAAACATCTCAACCAGATACAGTAAATTCCCAGAAGTTGACTCCCCTGAATTCCTGAACGCCTTATCACGAGTTCAGTATCACTTCTGTTACTGCAGGTGCAGAGTGAACATGAGAAAGGAAGAAGTCAGTCTCTACCAGTGATTCCCACCCTTTTTCTATCATTGAATAAACTGACAAACCTTGACTAAGTTACATATTTTATGGATACTTCACGTTATATTCAATACATAACAGTAACAGCATAGAACAACAGATACAACTGAGAACAACTGCAAACTGTAAAATCTGTGTGAGTGACTTGAAAAATCAAGGAAACCGATTACTATGAAGTTGTTAAAACTTTTAAGCTCTTACAACTTATATTAAAAGTCTACTTTACTTGGCTGAAGCCAAAGCGTGATTACAGTAGGATTCTTACAGTAATCAGTTTCCTGACTTTTTAAAGAAAAGTCAACTTTTAAAATTTACAGTGTGCAATTAACCAAAATAGTGAACCTATTAACCGCAGGAAGTTTGTTTAAAACTCTTGAATTTGAATTTACCTGATTTTTTATCTGAACATTTTTAACAATCATACATATCTACCAGGCTTCACCGTAAAAAATTCAGTGTTTTCTTCCTCCTGACACCTGGCCATTGTTCTGTAAGCTCTTTGGTTGTTTTAGCTGCGTACTTTTCTAATGACAGAGAAAAGACAGAGGAGGCTCTGTGAATATGTGTTCAGGTCTTCAACATGCACTTTTCCTGTGAGTTTTTCCACGTGTGTCCTCATTATGATCCAAACTTTAAAAAATAGGAATTTAATTTAGTTTTGATCAGAGAAGTGAATGAAATGCTTAGATACGGGCATGTTATATATGTCCTTTTTAAAAGTTTTCTTACACCTTTTAAAATCAAAAAGGCCTCGTGACCCAAAGAACTGCATTTGGGACCCTGACAGGGACGGGACCATTGATCTATATAATAACTGATATAAATTACAGCAGTTTAATGAAGACATTAGGTAATCAGATGTTGCATCAGTCCTAATAGTAGGCCTTTTGCTGGCAGTAACAATATTGTCGCAGAGAAATTTTACATGTTCATTAAAGATACTTCCATGTAAAAACTGACAATTGATATTGTATGTCAACCTTTGATAGAGACACACACAAACAAATCAACAGACAATATACTTTACTGTGCTGTCTTTCATTACTTTAATGCTCCAAATTGTTTATTGAGGTTAAAAGAAGGCTTTTTTTTTTTCCTAGTCAATCAAATACACAGAATTCTTACTTTTTACGTAACATTTTGAATAAACAGACCTGTTTGTGCAACTTTTTGGTGAGAACATCAACAACATTTTATGAAAAACTGGAGTTATCTTATAATGCATTACCCACATTCACACATAGTCCACATTTGAAGTTGCGGTTCTTGCAGGTGCAAACTTGGCAGGTACATAAGGTCTGCCGTCCTTCGGGGGGCAGTTGTTGCAGAGCAGGCCTCCTCCCAGCAGCAGCAACCCAGCGGAGCCCCAGCCGATATAAAGCGCAGCCCCGAGCTCCCTCCTCTGAGCTGCGATCACCATGGGGTTGTAAAAGTCCCTGATGACTGCGTGAGCTGACCACGACACCGGGGTCAGGATCAGCAAGGCGGCTATAATGAAGACCACTCCGGAAACGATGCACGCTTTTGCTTTGGCCGCTTCATCCTCCATGCAGTTAGTGCACTTCCCTCCAACCACGGCCATGAGGACACCAAACACCCCGACGATGACGGCGATGACCACCATTGCTCTGGCGGCCTGCAGGTCTTGAGGTAGGGCCAGCATGGAGTCGTATACCTTACACTGCATCTGGCCCGTGCTCTGGACCACACAGGTCATCCACAGGCCCTCCCAGATCACCTGGGCGGTGACGATGTTTGCCCCGACGAAAGCGGTGACTCTCCACATGGGCATAGCGCAGGTGATGATGGTGCCCAGCCAGCCGATGAAGGACAGCAGCACACCCATGATCTGGAGGCCCTGAGAAGCCATGGTCACGCCACTGCAGCCTCAACTTCTACCAGAAGAAAGTAAAGATTGGTCTTTCAGAAACGTTCACGTCTCGCAGATTATCACACTAAAAATGTTCTCCACACTCACACCTGCTCGAGGAAGTGTTGGCTGTGCTCTGATGCTCCGAGGTCCCACTGTGAGAACAAACCTGCCTCCCATTGTGGTTCCAACTTTCAGGGTGGAGTTTCTGTGCTCCCAGACAAAAGGGGGGAAAGCTGAGACCGAATAGCCACAATGTTGTTCTCGCTCTCTGTTCATTGTTCCCTCACATACATGCTTTGTTACTTCAAGCAAGGTTTCTAGACTGGGAACAATGGCTCCAGATCTATATCCCACCTGTGCTCACACAAACACACAAACACACACACACAGGTCAAGCCTTGAGCAAACACAAACTTCAGAGTTTGGGTCAATAGAGCAGGAAGTTAGCAAAGTTTCTTGATTCAATCTTCATTCCAACAACAGAGATTTAACCCTTGAATAGCTTTTTTAATTCAGACTTTATTTAATTAAAACTGATCTGAAAGTGATTCATTCTAGATTGCATCTGCAATTAATGGTTTTTAATCATAGCAAAAGGATTAAAGCAAAGGGATGTGACTACTCACTGGCTTTTTTAATATTCACTTTCTGAACAATTGAAAAATTGGTCCTGTGAGTCAGGTAGAGTAAGGTGTACTACAGGACAAGTAAAGCATAAGGTACAAATACCTTTGCCTGTAGGCTCACAGTTTGAACAAAACCAGTTTCCAGCCGACGAGCCTCTTTCTTCCTGACACACCTAAACCTGATCTACAAGAAAATAAGACAATAGATACTTTTCAAGTCCTGTTTAAGCTATCCTTGTTTTGATTAAAAGGCAGTGGTGAATAGACACATATGCATCACTAAATGTGTAAAATGTCAAATTAATATCAAAAGTTCTTTTTATAAAATAAATTAAAAGTTAATGTTAGAATTTGTTTTATTTGATTGTTTTGTTGCATTTAATGACCACTGAATGTATCACGTTGATGCTGTGTGAATGCATGAGGAAATAAAAAGCAAGCACAAGTCATCTCACATTTGTTAACAAAATATTTATTTACAGTTTAACCGACACATCATGAATCTCACACACATGTTCCATAACCCACATACAGCATATTCAAAGTCAAACTGAGATTATAGAACATACTGCTTAGAAAAGACTTAGAAAAGACTAATATTCATATAAACAATACATGAAACAGTGTTAGCATATAAAGCAGAATTTCCTCTTTGGGTGTGGTTCCCTTTTTCCAATTTATTCCAAACACTCAGGAATACTTTCTGCTCGAGTGACATCCTGATTTCAACACTCACAACCCAGTAGCACCAGTTCATCTGTCCCAGTAATCATTGTGGAGGCCATTTACTGATTCATAGATCTGATTCAAACATAGTCTTTCCCGGACACTGGTGCTGAGGCATCAGATCTGGCAGCTTTGTATTTTGCAGTGTAGGAGCCTTCATCTTTAGGAGGGCAGTTGCAGCAGAGTATCCCCCCTCCGATCAGCATCAAAGCGGCTGCTCCCCAGCCAATGTAGAGTGCGGCGCCAAGCTCTCTCTTCTGGGCGCCGACCAATAGCGGGTTGTAGAAGTTTCGGATGATGGTGTGGGCGGTCCAGCAGACGGGGACGAGGCAAAGGACCCCAGCGACAATGAACATAACTCCAGCTGCGATGCCCACCTTGCTCTTGGAAGACGGATCCTCCACGCAGTTGGTGCATCGCCCCCCAGCTACAGAGAGCAGGATAGCCATGACACCCACGATGATGGAGACGATGGTGAGGGCCCGGGCGGCCTGGAGGTCAGAGCTGAGTGCCAGCAAGGAGTCGTAGACCTTACACTGCATCTGGCCTGTGCTCTGCACCACGCAGTTCATCCAAATACCCTCCCAGATGGTCTGCGAGGTGACGATGTTGCTGCCGATGAAAGCACTGACCTTCCACATGGGAATGGCGCACACAACGATGGCACCAATCCAGCCCACGATGCCCAGAGCTGCGCCCAGCATTTGTAACCCAGCAGACACCATGGTGGACAGCGGATTTGATCTTCAAATGTAACTTCTTCCTCTTTCAAAGTGACTTGAAAGATCTCGCTCTGTGTGTTGCGATTCCTTCCTTGCAGTAACGTAAGCCTGTGTGTTGTTTGTCTCCTTCTGTGATGGAGGCAGGTCCTTTGTTCGACAGGTGAGTTTGCTGAATGAGACAGGATTCAGAGGACAGCAGGTGTATATGACTGCCTCTCAGAAAGAGGAGGAGTCCCCGCTCTTCCGGTCCACCCGCAAACCCTACATAACCTGTTTACCCTCTCCCAATCGTCCATGAAACACAAGAAAATATGTGAAACTGCTTTGCATGTAGCACCTCAATCATTACAACACACTCCACTTTTACATGATATAAGCATCTTATTTAAGAAAAGTTGATAGTAACAGAATAGGGTTTTTTTTGTTCATCTCACCTCTCCACTCCCCTTCCCCCACGGTTTCACCTGAAGCAGCTGGAGGGTGGAGTGACGTCATGAGGGAGAGGTGAGTCAGTCTGTATTGAATGACAATACCTCAAAAACTTCACACTGACCAAATACGGTCTTGTGCTCAGTGATTTTACTGCATTACACCTTTACAAACTATGGTTGACATGCTGCTGGAGTCAAAATAGAGACCCATAATGTCCTCACTCAACCGTATATAGTAATAATTATCTTTGTCAAAGACTCTCAAAGACGAAAACCACCTGTTGGTCAGTTTAGGCAGCAAAATAAGTTATGGTTAAGGAAACAGTGGTTTCAATTCAATGTTTATAAAGTAAAAACATTATGGTTGGTGCTTTAAGTTGCTCTTGACGTTTACAATTTAACCAAAACCATAAACTTTCTCTTACACATGACCATAAAAATGATAAACATTCTATGGGCAGATTCTGTGTTGGAAGACAGGATGTTTTGGGGAAACAAAATCACACACACTGAATCAAAAAAGATATATTTTCTGTATGAGACCCTTATCCACACATTCACCACTTCCAGACTGGACTACTGCAATAGTCTCATCTACGGTTCACCATCCAAAACAGTCAAAAAAAACTACAATATATCCAGAATTCTGCTGCTCGTCTTGTCACACACTCCCACACCCGTGACCACATCACCCCTGTCCTTCATAAGCTCCACTGGCTCCCCATCCCCCAGCGTACCCACTTCAAACTCCTTAGTATCACCTACAAAGCCCTCCACAACCTGCTCCACTCTACCCGTCTGAGCTCCTCCACCAGCACACTCCCACCCGCACTCTCAGGTCTGCTGACATAAACCCCCTTTAAAATGTTAATAAGTCTTATATATCACATATTGTCTCAAATAAACTGGAGGCCACTGGCTAACCCTAGTCCTGAACATATGATCACTTATACACATCCCAAAGCTGAGCATTGCAACTCATCTGTTCCTCTTCTCTCACTAAGCTGTGCCTCGGCACTGTTCCTCGAGTTCAGTTCGCTTGAGACTGTTCCTGAAAAACACCAGCTTTCTCCTTGAAGATGAGGCGTTTTGGTGTCGGTCAAAGTAAACGAGAGTGTTGTTGTTGATGTGAAATGTGACATAAAGGGACAGTTTTAAAGCTCCAGCTTCACAGAATCGCTAGAAAAATTAATGAAAGACCAGAGAGGAAAACTTACTGGGACAAATGTTTGAAATGATTTTGCAGGTTAGACATAACTTTAATCTACAAACAAACAAACAACATTTCAACATCTAAAAAAGGAGAAAAAAAAACTGTTCATCGAGATTTTGTGATCTAATAAACTTACTGCCTCAAATTTGGCATTAAATTAATGTCTTTGAGTTGTGGACAAAACAAAAGTCATTTCAGGCTTTTTTCACAATTTTCTCTCATTTTATAGACCAAACAACTAACTGATTTATTAGAAAAGAATCCACAGATCAATCAACAATGAATGTAATTGTTAGTTGATGCCCTACTGTATGTAAAACTGGATAAATGATCAACATGTAGCTTTAAATAACAGCAAAAACATATCTACTTGAACAAACAGTGATTAGCCGACTCTCTCACACCTAAAATCAGAATATTAAACAGTGTGTCCACAGTCTGGTTTTAAACAATCCACAATCCACGTTCAATCCACAATGCTGTTGTACACTAGTGTGTACAGAGAGGAGGGGGAAAGCTCACTTACACTTTGTCACATATTTGCAATTAAACCGTTTTAATAAGGAGACACATAATGTGACCTGGCTCTGATATAAAACAGGTTGATCCTCCCACCAGTACACTCTCTAAGGTTAGATAATTAATGGTGTGCATGTGCCTTGCTTGTTACTTTATGAAGCAGAATTACATTTCTCACTGGAAACAGGGGAAATTTAGTGACAAATGAAGAGACCATGTGAAATGAAGGCTGAGGTCGTCTTTGAGCTCCGTTATGTTCGGTCTGTGTGTGTTCTGTGAATCAGACTGAAGGCTGATTGTAAGTGTGAGCATACAAGGGTTTTTGTTCAGAGAAGATCACAGGAAAAGAGCTTGTATTTGATATTTATGTGAAACTGGTGTGAGTAGAGGCGGGAGGGGCAACAAAGAGGGGTCAGTGTAAGTGCAAGTACTGTGATAAACAACGTATTTGACAGGTCTGGATTTTGTACCGACTAAATGTTGTAAACCTGCTGTTCTCCGCTCTGCCCAAAGAGAGGCAGCAGCTTCCACTTTCTGCCACTTAACTGTGTGTGTTTGGTGGAGTACACACTTGTGCAATAACCTGCCCTGAATTCCCTGGAAGAGTCACTTCGGTTCAACTCGGATTCAGAGGAAGCAGAAGCATAATCTAAATTTTATCTTTTTAAGAAAAGAAACAAAAGAACACTGTCAGCTTATTTTCATGCCGTTTGGTATAAGCTCGTATACACCGAGGACGCAGCAATGAAACACACAGCTCTGGTTTTGTTTGCTCTGCTCTGGAGCTTTCCACGCGCGAGGAAGAGAAAGAAGGATGTCTGTGCGCTTGTGAAAGTGTGGCATCACCCACTGTTCAAAGGGCTTTTAACTGCGGTTTTGAATGTGTCCATAAATCTCCGAGCAGCCATTAAATCCAAGGCTCCCCAAGTCTTTCAAAGGACTTATTACTTAGTAACTGAGAGTCCGCTTATAGAGCAATATTCCCACTGACCAGTGACCTAATAAACGCTACCAGTGGAAATCCCCGTCTTTCTTTGAAATGAAGGCAGGTGATTGGTTCAGAGATATCTCAGTGTGATTTTGACAAAAAAACAAAAACATAATTGGATGTGATGAATCCTCCTCAATACAAAACTTCTTTATTTAAATATGGGTTGTAACATGTTTAGGAGGTATTCTCAGGCCAACAGTTTCTATTACATTATACGGCCCCTGCGTCATCGTGATAGACAGTTTAAGAGCTTGCTATCTTTAATGTGACAGAAGAGAAGTTGTTTCAGTTTTTAATGGTAGTTATGAACAAGTTTCGTTCTTGTCAACTGTGACCAGAGTGCAATCTCACTCCCCTGGCAGACATAAACCATTTTCAACATGCCGGACATTTTTTCCAAAATGCGCACAGACTCTTATGACAGAGTAATCAAGGTTTTAAAATAAATAAATACGTTTTAATAATTTAATAATTTAGTGTTTATCAGACAAAAATGTGCCTGGGAAAGCTATGTTTCTGGGGGGCTAGGCCTTACTGATCACAAAAACACAACTTTACATTTGTATTCATTGATTTTGGTGAAACTGGATAATATAACTCTGCCATTTACGGTTTCCTGATGGACATACAGCTTGAATTGCTGCCTAACTGCTGCTAACTTTAGCTGCCGTTAGCTAGGTAGCTCAGTTAGCCATGCAGCTAGCAGTCCTATTAGCCGACTCTCTATAAATCACTGACATCTGAGGCACAGCAGTTGAACATCAAAAGGAAAACCAGAACATATTTTGTCCATAAAATATCAATCAGATCATGAGTCCTGGTCGGAGTCGTGAATCACCTTGGTAGGACAGGAGTTTTAAAGTGAATTTCTCTCCGAAACAGAAGGGGGCGCCAAGTTGCAAAAAATACCAATTATTGCATAATGATGCTTTAAATCACAGATTGAATGATGGTTTTACTTTAAGAATTAATTTATCAAGTGCTTTAAAAGCTTTTAATATAATATTTAAAACCAATGCAGTTTTGCATTAATACCAAGTAAATAATGCACCATATATTTATCACATTTAGCTTTTGTCCACCATCAATGTTTTTGACTAAAGGAAAGCCAGTGAATCATTCCAGCCTGTTTACATTTAACACACTGAAAGAAAAGATGTAAAGTTATGAACAGAAACCACAAAGAACACATCCTTATTTGTCTATATATCCTGTCCTTGTCCGTGCTTCCACTCTGGTATAATTTTATAGCTGTCTTCCCTCCTGTATTTAGGTTACTGTGTTCAGTTGTGGGCAATAGTTGTAGATCCATGCTCGCATGCTATCTGAACTTCCTTTGGCACGTAACCAAATAGATAAAGCCGTTACTCATAAGCTGAAATACTATCTCCACACACGCAGTTCGATTTGATGATAGATCATTTCTGAGTATTTCTCTGCAGCTGGCGAGAAGGAAGTGTTCACACTATTACAAATACACCAACGCACACAAGGAAACAACAGGAGAATGGACTTCATGTTCAGAGGCTAATCCAGGCTGCCTGGGCTATTAATGTGTAGTGAAGGGTTGTGTTTGACAAGAAATTACTGTGTAGCTTGTTTCCAGACAGAGTCGCTGCCCACATATTCTGTTTTTTCAAGGCTAGTGAGATATATTGTTAAAGGTACTAGCAAACAAGTCACACAAGAATGCTAGATTGACAGCTGTGAGCACTAACAATAGCCATGTTAGTTGTTTGCATTCATTGTAATCAGGTTTTCTTACATATAATTGAGACATGAGGTAGTTGAATATAGTTAGCAATGAAAACAATCATCGTTCAGCAAGTAACAAGTACACACACACAGCAGTTGTTTTTTTTCATGAGCAGGTTCGATTTTCTGTTAAAAGAAATGTGCATCCATCAAAAGCCTTTAGAACCCAGGCTGACCAATCTGGGGCTTGTGGGCCAAATTCAGCCAATCCGGTTCAGTTTGGCTCGCTGGATGTTTCTCTTGGTTGATGCAGTTTAATTTTTTGAGGCTCTTTAAACATGTAGGATCCCTATTTAAGGAGACCTTTTACACTTTTTTGTTTTTTACCTTTCCTTCAATGTTTTATATCTGTTGTTGTGCATGTAAAAAATGTCCACACCAACAGAAGCTCCTCTAAAGTGCCTGAAATGCCTCGTCTTCTGTGACTTAGTGACTTTACTATGTCACCATGTCACACAATTGCATAATTTGTGCCCATATTTACTGTAGAAGCGAAGCTAACTGGCAGCTGAAAACACGGACAGAGCCAACCGGAGACATGGTGAGCGGTGCTGGCTCAGGCATGTGTGAGCTGACCAATCAGAGCAGACTGGGTATTTTTGCGGGAGGACCTAAAAAGAGACAGGAGCTAAAACAGAGCATTTCAGACGGAGGGGGAATACAGTGCTGCTGCACTGGCCAGTAGGAGAAAACAGATGCATTTTTTAGCATTAAGGTAAAATTATGAACCTGAAAATGTGCATAATATGTTTCCTTTACTTGTTTTTTACAATCAGACCATGACAGAGTGACAGGTTTGGCAGAAAGTACCGAGCACCATTGCTCTGCAAAGGCCTTGAATGCCAGGTAAATCTTTATTTATTTATTTATTTGTATTTGTTTGTTAATGCTGCCTTATGTAAATTTTAAAATCCCAAAGCTCCATTAATCAGAATTTTTCCAAATTGACATATGGTGAAGGAGTCACTTGTAACTCTACAGATCTACTGAGCTTTGTAGCCTCCTTTAGCCGATTGTTTTCGTTTTACCGCCAGCAAATTTACTGTATTCATTGTGACTCCGCTCATCATTGCCAGCAGTGGCAGGCAGCAGTTTTCAGCTCTCACATCTTTCATAATGACTATCAGGCAGCAAATCAAATATTTCTTTTCCAAGCGTGCTGTCAGATATGATTTGAATTGTTGAATTGTTTGTTTTTGTCCTTAATACCGCGATAATGTCAGCGAATTGCTTTTTATTAGGCTTTATCTTATCGCGGTTACTGGGTTAACCATTCTTTAGCGGACGTGTTTGACATACAATATTGAAGTGTGATAATGTGTACACGTATACAAGATAAAAAGCCTGATAGTGGCACTGTACAAATCTGTGTAGACATGCACATGGATTCACACTGACAGAGTCATGCAGATCTGGTTTAAACGAGAAACCAGAATCTGTGTCGCCGTTATATCTCATCCAAAAGTCGAGCCGTTGATATGTGAAGCAGGACTAAAAAGCATTGTACCTCTCTCAATTTGCCAAAGATAATGATTTTAAAGGGAACTCTGGTAATATTGTGCATTTCTAGAGCAACTGATTCAACTACCAAGTACTGTCTGTGTGTCTAAAGCCTGATATTTACTATTCCTCTGTGCCAGAAACCTCCTTTCTTCTCTATTAAAACACAATAAGAAGACAAAATGGGAGACAGAGGTGGGATCTAGTCATTGTTTTGCAAGTTACAAGTAAGTCTCAAGTCTTTGCACTCAAGTCCCAAATTCCTTTGTATTCATGTTTGTTTTGGCCGTCGTTGTCGTGTGATGCTGAGCTGCACTTCATGTACTTCCATCTGTCATTGCTGTGGGATGATGTGTGCAAAGCAGATGTGCAGTGTTCTGAAAAAGACTTTCCCCCGGGGTCAATGAAGTCCAACTAACTAACTAACTAACTAACTAACTTTTCTTTGAATTTTGAGTCCTACACAATTCAAAATGCCGTTCACTGTGCAACTTGAAATGTCCAAAACAAGTTGAAAGTTGGTCCATCTGTAACTTCAAACCACTCGTTCAACGTACTGGAACTTGTTTATTTGATGAATCATGCAGTTCTTGTGTGCTACTCTAGTTTTTGTACGTGACAATGTTCACTTTGGTATCATTTTTCCAACTGGAACTCAGTAACATAACACAAGTTCTTCATGGTTCTCTCCTGCAACTGTTTGAATCACATACTTTTTAATCATATGGGCTAAGGGGAACATAACCAGTATTTTCAAGTTAAAAGGCTCTGATGTCGTCATATCTGAGAGTCCACACTTCTGCGGGGTGACATGTGCATTCATTTTAAGGAACATGGGCACTATAGGTCATTTGTGTAAATCCCACTTACACACCTGCTGCTGTAAATGCACACTAGTGCACCAAAAGTGTATTAATCCGGAGCTAAAAACAGTCCCCAATATATCAAATTTTTGCTCTGGTTTGAGTATTTTTTTTCAGTGCTGTTTTAGGAAATTATTGTCCATTTTTAAAAAAAAAAACTAAATATATGTGACCCCTTTTTGTAAAGATGTATATCTGCAGTATGTATCAACAGGCTTACAGCTCACAGATTGTTTGTTTTGGTCTTTTCATTGGAGTTATGTTTCAGTTTAGCTTTAAACATGAATCATTTACTGATTTATTCACAGCTGAAAAAAATGCAGAGCAGTTGGTCCAAAGAGGCCATAGACAGGCCACATATCTATAAAAAAAAAAAAAAAAGATTCCCAGCCTTTCTTGTTTTTCATTAACCTGAATTTTATGACTGAGTGAACCAGTCAAGATGATACAAGTTTCGGTTATAAAATCTGTCATGTTGTAGTCGAGGCTAGAAAAACAACAAAAACAAAACTAAAAGGTATGACAACAGAAAACAGATAGAAGAAGCCTGCGTAGATTTAATACATACGCATGTTCCCCTTTTGTCTTCTCCCTCTCTCTCAAACACAACCCCACTCTATGCAAACATACACACTGGATACATGTACACACATACACATCTATTAGAATACATGTTTGTGTATCTGTTACAGTCTCCTGTGGTCACCTATCAACCACATAACAGGCTCTTCCTTGGCCATTCATTACCTACTGACAGCAATAAAGCAAACACACCCAGAGCTACCATGGGCAAAAGGTTAAACCATAAAAATACCCTTCATTTGAAAAAGCACACATACGAGCACCAACACACCCAGGTGGTAAATGAGGCCAATGCCCTGGGCTCACATGATTGGCTTGGCTGAGCGAGTGATGTCATCTCTTAGGAGGGCCTGACCACTTGGTAATAAAATAATACACAGATAAGGGTCATCAACTCCTTACTAGCAGCAGGAGAACACGGGAAGCAGCATCGGAGCAGGCACGAACACGACGCCTAGAGTTTGTGGAGGAAGAACACTTTGAAAAATCTACACCTCTCGATCCAGCAGCAGGTGTAGCGACAGCTTGAGGAGGAGGCTCACCTGGAAAGAAGGGGCTGTCGAAGAGGAGCAAATATCAAGAAGGCCTTCAGATATTTGCTGGAAAGGAGGAAAAGGAAGAAAGGAAATTCAATAAAGAGGGACCAAGAGGACAAATAAAGGAACTTTTAATCATAAGCAGGGACCCCTGTCTGGGTGCACAATGGTGTCTTTTGGACTTGAACTGACTGGCATTTCTCTGTCAGTGCTCGGCTGGGTGCTGAGCATCATCAGCTGCGCCTTGCCGATGTGGAGGGTGTCTGCCTTCATTGGCGCCAACATCGTCACAGCTCAGGTGTACTGGGAGGGCCTGTGGATGAACTGCGTATTCCAGAGCACGGGCCAGATGCAGTGTAAGGTCTACGACTCAATGCTGGCTTTACCTCAGGACCTGCAGGCCGCCAGGGCGCTCACCATGGTCGCCATTATCGTGGGGCTAGTGGCTCTTCTCATCTCTATGGTGGGGGCAAAGTGCACCAACTGCATCGATGATGACGGGGTTAAAGCCAGGGTGATGGCCTCCTCAGGCGGGGCGTTCATCACAGCAGCTCTGGCTGAGCTGGTGCCTGTTTCCTGGTCCGCACACACCATCATAGTTGAGTTTTACAGTCCGATTGTCCCCACTGGTCAGAAGATGGAGATCGGGGCGGCGTTGTATTTGGGCTGGGCTGCCGCCGCCTTGCTGCTGGCTGGGGGGTCCATCCTCTGCTGCAGTTGCCCTCCACAGGAAGAGAAACCAACAAGGTACAGCCTGCACCCCCAGAGTCGTATAGCGTACTCCGCCGCACCGAGGTCAATCGCTCAAAGCTCCTACAACAGGAGGGACTACGTGTGAGAGAAGAACAGAGGGATCAAGAAGATTACTATAATATTTTCACATTTGCAATATGTAAAGAAATGTAGCTAAACAATAATATCACTGGTTTAACTGGAACCAGTTGTTCACTAGAAAATGGTAAAAGAGCCAAACCAGGTGTTTGGTTGGTGTGCGGATAGTAAAGACCATAATTATGTGTAAATATAAAGTTTTTTTAATACTTTTGAAAAGAAATAGCTCTTTACAGATGTTCAGTGGACCTGTTTACATTACCACTGGTCCAACGGAAGCAGCTGATAAGATCCGATTCAAGGTGTGACGAAATACGGCAGGTGAATTTGGTCTATGCAGTCAGTTCAGTCAGGATATATTTATTATTTGTGCTTATAACATTTACATTGTGAATGTTCCTCACTGTGCTGATGAGTGTGTATATATCAGGTATCATAAACTTTTGTGACTGTACTGAGTTTTAAATGGCTTGTTTTTCTGGTCTGATAATATTTTTCTTGCTAATACTACAAAACACAGACACACACTGAGTCACAGAAACATTGTACAGCCAAGCAAAATGGAGCTCACTTTGGGCTCCAAAGCAAGGTCAACATGGTGGAGTGGGCTGTAAGAAGAATAAGGGAAGTACATAGTTTATGTGGTATATCTAGGGTGTTTAAGCTTTTCATCTCTATCACATTTCACTTCATTATGGGGCTGTGTTTGGACATTTTCTACAAAGGTTTATGTTTTTATATAACATGTCTTTTGTTGTATTGTCATTGAACGTGTTGTGTGCGGTGGACTTTATGAATGCAAATGTTTTGTTTTAAGATCTACTGAAATTATTGAAATATAATAAATAACAATATATAATGAATTAATAAAGATTTTCACTGTCAAACATTATGTGGCCGTGATTCAACCCGATTAGACTTAAAAGCGATTAAGTACCTGGCATGGGAGAAAAGGCTCAAAAGCTTAATAGAGGTAAGGGTTTTGATTCTGCATAGATGATGATGATCAATAAGTATAAGACAACATGAGTACAGTGTTCAGAAATGTAATTATATAATCTGTATGTTGTTATTTATTTGTTATAGCATGAGAAAAGATACTTTTATTGTTGAGTTAGTGACATCTTCCCCGAATATGTCAGCGCTGCACGGTCTTTCTTTCAGATTCTGTTGTGCAGATATCTGATAGGAAGGGAAGTCCCTTCTGTTTGGCATCTGACTCAGTGCCTGAACCACAGATACCAACGTTTTTCCTGTTTTGAATAGCCAAATTATCCCTCTGTGGTCCAGCAGGTGTGCTCAGGTAAAGCAGAGACGCCCACTAAATCTACACCAGGAACATCACTGAATACGACCTACTTCTACTTCTCTGAGCACCACTGAACAAAACTCTGTCAACATTGTCAAACTCTGAGACAATTCTCCATTTCAAGTTTTTTAAACCTGACCAAAGAGTAACACCAAGTGGTGAAAGATGTATTTTTACCCCAAAAATGAAAATTCAGTCATTATCTGCTCACCTCATGCTGATGGAAAGCGTCGGTACACCCCGTCTGAAGTGGGTGCACAGGCTCAACAAAAGTCAAAAGTCCTGTATCTAAAAATTAACTCAAGTAGAAATACAAAAGTGTTAGCAGCAAAATATACTTAAAGTACCAAATGTATAAGAAATCTTTATGCAAAATGACTCATTTAAAAACAATGTATATTATATTGTTACTTTAAAATGATTGATGCATTAATGTGTAATCAATTGAGTCTCATCTCGTTTTTTGTTGACAACAGATGCAAATTAGCTGCTAGCTAACTCTGGTGCAATTACTTTTAATTGTGACCTGCCCCTGTAAAAATAAACTATAAAATGAAAAATGTAATTATAATAATAATAATAATACACTTTATCTAGTGCTTTTTATGGTACATACATTTAACAGAGAAACAACACATTAAAACATTTAAGAAAAAAACATCATCAGAGATTTAAAGCACTTCTGACTGCTACGTGTACTTAGTTACTTTCCAGCACTGGTGACACTACAGTTTAAACTCATATGATCTGTTAATGTTTCTGTACTTGTTTTGGTAACACAAGCAGCAAGTGAACACAGGCGCACTGATACAGGTAGCCTACAGGTTGTGGCTGTTATCTCACCTGTGATGCATCAGCTGAACGTTGTTACATAAACACGAGAGACTGACTGATGGATGAAACGGCAAACAGCCTCCCTGTTGTTCAGCCCTCAGGTTTGTTTATGTGTGTTGTTGTTTTAGATAGATTTTGAGCTCCACACTGTCATGAAGACATTTTTTTGTAAGATGTGTTTGTTATTCGAACCTGTAAGTGATCTTTCAGTTTGGAGGTGAGTTTAAGAAATCTTCCAAAAAGAGAAAAAGTTGCCCTGTCGTGTAGTTTTTTTTAAAAGATTACAAAATTACATAACAGGTCGTTAGTTCTATTTTGCAGTTATTCCCAGACACAATAAATAAATAAATAAATAACAAATAAATGTATTTTGACATTTATTTCTGCATTTATTTATACAATATTTGTTTTTGTTTGTTTGTTTATATATTTATTTATGTATTTATATATTTTTACAGTAATTTGTTTATTTATTTCTGTTATTCCGTTTTTATGTATTAAATGTATTATGTATTATCATGTATTATGTATTCTAATTGAATAATTAAAATTAAATTAAATTAATAAAGCACTTAAACATGTATAAATTCTAGAGAAGTAACGTTAATAAATAAATAAACATGGAATTAATATTTACTTTGGTTTATAATATGGACGTTTTGGTCAAGAAATGAAATGTTGATAATTATTAGAAAATGAAACACCTTTCATTTAAGGAATCACCAAAAAATTTGAATACCTGACAAGGTGGCTATTAGTCGACTTTTTGAGTTACAATTTAACCATTTCCCACTAAATTATTCCCCTTAAAGTCTCAATTTTCTAATTTCTTAGATTTTTTTACTAGATGTGCTTTATCTTACTATTTTTCCAGAAGAAA
Source organism: Pagrus major (assembly GCF_040436345.1). Classification (NCBI taxonomy): domain Eukaryota; kingdom Metazoa; phylum Chordata; class Actinopteri; order Spariformes; family Sparidae; genus Pagrus; species Pagrus major. The sequence continues at coordinate 513,878 of NC_133227.1, read as the reverse complement.
AACAGATACAAACTCAGTATACTGAGCCTCATGTGTGTCTCTGGGAATTTTTTGGTCAGAGTAAAGAGTTAAACCGATACTGAGAACATCACGCTGTCTGTATGCTAAAGGTGTCTGAGAATTGACCTATTATGTTTTCTCCCTGCTCATATTTACTCTGGGTGCAGTTATTCCGGTTTCCATCTGAGCTTTGGGATTGTTTCCTTAACACTGAATGCTGACTGTTTGAGAAACTCACACGACTGGAACCAGGAAGTGACATGAGACCAACAGTATCAGTGGGACGATCCACTTATAGCCTGAGTGTGTGTTTGCGCCAGTGTGTGTGTGTTTGTGTTTCGGTGCGTACACACAACAAGATCTCTAAGTAGCCACAGGCAGGAGCTGCTACTCTGTTCTTCACTACTGCATGTGTGTGAGTCAGCATTTACGGTTGAGGAACTACTTGAAGAAGTTCTGTTTATTTAAAACAGAACTTCTCTCTTCAATAAAAGAACCAGAGGTCATTTTATGGTCTTTTTTGATCACAACTTGTATTTACTCATCTTATTCAAATCAACCACATCAGGAAAAATCAGCCTTTTTGAAGCGTTGATTTGTCTTGGTAGTCAAGAGGCCGCCATCTTACCAGCAACCAACCCCCACCAACCACACACAAACACACACTCAGACACACCCTCCCTCCATCACACCAGCCCTGCCTCCAGCTCCCCTCCTCCACTGTATGTGCACAGGTGGTGCTTTTTTGTATTTGTGAAGACAGCCTGTTCCTGACATCATCACCAGGGGACTCCTCCTTCGCTTCCCTGAGGTATAAAGGATCTCTTGTTTCCGTAGCAGCATCTCACAGCTACATCACAGCCTCCTGCAGGTGCTCACACTTTTCAAAGGACACCTGAACAATACAGGAGGAGACTCTTTTCTGCCGTCTGACAAGGTTTTCTTTGTTGGACCTTCAAGGTTTGTTCTGCCATCATGTCGATGGGCATGGAGATTGTGGGCATCGCCCTTGGAGTCATTGGATTTATCATTGCCATTGTGACATGTGCCCTGCCGATGTGGAGGGTGACGGCCTTCGTCGGGGCCAACATCATCACGGCTCAGACCATTCAGGAGGGTTTGTGGATGAACTGTGTGACGCAGAGCACGGGCCAGATGCAGTGCAAAGTCTACGACTCGATGCTGGCGTTGACACCGGACCTTCAGGCCTCCAGAGCCATGATGGTCATCGCCATCATACTCGGGGTGCTGGGGGTACTGATCTCCATCGTCGGTGCCAAGTGCACCAACTGCATCGAAGACGAGCCGTCCAAGGCCAAAGTGATGATCATCGCTGGAATCTTCTTCATCCTCGGAGGCCTTTTGGTGCTCATCCCCGTCTCCTGGACGGCCAGCGTCGTCATCCGAAATTTCTACAACCCCATCCTGACCAACCCGCAGAGGAGGGAGCTGGGGGCGTCCCTCTACATCGGCTGGGGAGCGGCCGCCTTGCTCCTGATTGGTGGGGCCATGCTGTGCAGCAGCTGCCCGCCAAAAGAGAAGAAGTACAAGCCACCTCGGATGGCCTACTCCGCCCCGCGCAGCACCAGCGCAGGTGGAGGGTACGACAGGAAGGACTATGTTTGATTGGATATAATGAAAATGTTTGCTGCATATGAGTGTTTTTGTGTGTCTGTGTTGTTTTTGTTGTCTGAAACCACAGGGTAAACCCCACGAAAAGACTCCGAGATGAAGACGAGTGTACAAATATTGATGCTTCTGCTTTGCTTTGCCTAAGATGGTCATACACATCATTTGCTTTGCTATAATCTGCAATGTGTCTTGTTTAGAGGTTCTCTCGTTCAGTAGATGACCAGCATGTTTTCCAGTGACTTTATTCTTTTGAAATGTCTGAGTACATGTTGTATGTATACTAAAACCTCTGTGGCATTATGTGAATTGAAAACACCTGCTTCTTGTGTGTGTGTGTGTGTCTATCATTAGCTGTTGGCTGGCTGGTGTTGGGTTACAACGAGACTCTCAGTTAAAATGCGATGTGTCATTCAGCTGACAAGGACAAGGAAGAGCCAGCTCTCGTTTTACATGGATTTGGTTGTGTGATTGTCCATTGTGTGTGTGTGTGTGTGTGTGTGTGTGTGTGTGTGTGTGTGTGTGTGTGTGTGTGTGTGTGCGTGCGTGCCCCCGCTTTTGTGTTTTGCATGTAATATTTGCTTAGGAGAGTTTCTGCTGAGACTGAAACTGAAGATGGATCCATGATATGGCCCCAGGTAACAGCTTTATCTTCATCCTCACAGTTTCACTGTTTGAGGACGACACTGTTTCAGTCTATATGTGTGAGTTTATTTTATATTTCTGTAATAAAAATGTATTTGTAATGTATTTTGACACCACATATTGGTGTGTCTGTTTTTCAAATGTGTATTGTGTGTTAGTTTCAAACATTTTAGCATCGTTTCTATCTGAAGCAACATCCTGTACAGTCCTCTTATTGTCAGACAAAGAGCCAAAGAACCTCTTTAGTGTGTGTGTGTGTGTGTGAGAGAGAGAGAGAGAGAGAGAGACCCTGAGGGAACATGACTACAACTGTTGTAGGATGTTTGTTTCCAGATCATCAGGATGTGTTTTGTGTGTAGAAATCAAACATTTCACTTATTCATCTCTGTCTCTTTCAAATAAGATTTTGTAACACAATCTGTTACTTTGGTGTTGTTCAAAAAAATGTTAAAAGAGCTGAATTATAAAATAAAATGCTTTGTTAAATGTTTTATAGTCGTGCTTGTATGTTAAAGATTTAAATAAAAGTCCATTTAAAGGAATGATGAACGGTTTCTTCTTCTTCTTTGCTCAACAAGTGCTAAAACATACAAGAGGAACATCAAAAAGCCTGTGCTACCAAGTCAAATAAAGAACAGTCTAAATCAAACATTTTATAAAGCTGACAGTTGGGCTGGGCCTTGGGAGTTGGGTTTCTTTGTTTAGCCAGAGGTACAACTGAGTTACATTCATCTATCAGTTGAGCCGGAGCCAAATAATGCTTCAGTGTACAGTTTGCTATATTAAACTGAAACATACCAAGTCAGGAAACAGATTGCCTCAGAATTACCAAGTAAAGTAGACTATTACATTAATGTTGTACAACCTAATAACTTTTAACAACTTGTATTATTAGTCTACTTTACTTAAATTGATTGAAGAAGTAATCGGTTTCCTTGATTTCTTTAAGTAAAGTCACTTTGTCTGCATTGGATTATGGGTATATTATTTATACGCATGCTCCACCAGCTACACTTCAGTTACTAGATGCTTAATTGAAGGGCTGCCAAAAGTTGGCTCACCATGAGGTTTGATTTGGTCCAACGAAAATAATGTAACATTTTGCTGTTTTAATGTCTGTAAGATAAAATATATAGGATTTCTGAATAACATTTTCTTCTGTAATCTGAGAACGGTGAGCAGAGGGACACTTTGTGCAGAAGTCAGCAAATTGAAGGAACTTGGGATCCAAGTAACACAGAAGCCCTGGAGATGCAAGTGAAAAAGAAGGAAGTTAAAAAGATAATCCTGGAAAAACAAAATAAATACATTTCCTCTTCTTAACTCAAAAACACAGAACTGAAAACAACATCAGCACAATTTTTTTTTCTTTCACTTCCCCGTCTGAGCTACCATTTTACATATTAACAATACAATAAAAGAAAATAAGTGGTTTTTCTTAGTCCGCTGTTCCCCATTAAGAATCAGTTTTGGCCCTCCTAGGGAAGAAAATTCGACACTGCCGCCTCATATCAGGAAGCAGCTCTTTGAGATCAACAACAGGAAGGACCTCAGGTCTACTGACCCTCTTGACCTCTCTGTCAGTTAGAAGAGACTAAAACTAAAGCCGACTGTTTATATCCTGCATGTGTTCTGCAGTGTCAGAAAACTCACTGCTACTACTACTGCTGCTGCTTTATATTTCTGAAGGTCTCCCAATTCAAAACAGAAACAAACTGCAGCGTAATTTGAAGGTGGATCAACTCATTTATTTAGCTGATATTGAAAGTTTTAATTGTGATTGACTATCTTAACCTCACATCATTAAATACAATATATTTAATTGATTTCTCACAGGTGTGATGCTTTGTTTTGTCCTTTTGCCTTTTTTGTCCTTATCTTAAATTTGACATAATCGCAGGTTTCTATGTTTAATGTTTGTCTACTGAAAGCAGTAGACTCGGGGTCACCACCACGTGATTCATAACACAAGCTAGTATGTTGACAGCCATAATAAGAACTAACGGCCTCCAGTCGATCAGATGTGAGTCACGTTGTCAACACATAATTGTTAATTGTCCTGTAAATAAAGGTCAGTCTGCCCATTTCAGTGTTTGTCTTCAAAAGATTTACATCTCAATTCCTTACATTTGTGTTCTTTGTGTTTATCTCACATTAATCACAGTTCATCCAGAATACTTATTGGCTCTTTAAACAAAGAGCTGAGCTGTCCTCTTTTCCAGAGCAGCTTGTTGAACTGCTGAAGAGCGAGTTTGATTTAAGTGTACCTCTGTAAATTGACATTACTAATAAATAGATATTGAGAATAATTAAAACTCAGAACTAAAATATAATTTTTTGGAGTGTGTGCTCAGATGGGACTGAGCAAATCAATATTATCATTGTTAATGCAGAGTCAGGAATTGTGAGAGTGTCACCTGAGGGGTTTGGACCACTGAGTCACAACAATTTACAGCCTTATCTGTAGAAAATGCAACCAAAGGTACTTTATCAGCCTTGAAACGGCCCTGCTACACTCACTTTCTCACAGAACAGCGTGTTTTACCAGTCGGTGTCTCACACACACGCACACACACACACACACACACATCTTGCCATAGCCCTGTAATCTCAGAGGACCATGATCAAGGTTGGTCAGTCAGTGGAATTTGACCAATTCAGTAGAAAACTGTCTGCAATAAATACGCTAAAGAATGACAGTCATTTCTTCAAGAACACAGTGCACCAGTTGTGAATAAATCATCTACTGTCAGTTCAGTTGTGGAGTTATCTATTAAAGTGAGCATAGCAGGCCAGTATGTATCATTTTCTTATTGTCATCTTTTCTATACAAAACACTGGATATTGTTTTAAAGCAGAATGAATTTTATTTATGTAGACAAAATAAACAAACAAAGGTTTGCCGATGCCATTGTGCTGACCTTTATTCCACTAAAATTTAACTTGGACCTTGTTTTGTTTGTTGCTTCCCCTATCATTGTCAGTGATTGATGAAACATGTGTGCCAGAACAAGTTTGAAAACCACTTTACGCAGGTAAGAACTGCATCAGAGAAGTTATTTGTACAAATTTCATATATATATATACATATCATGGTATAGATGTGCCTGAAACCAGGCGATCAACAGATTACTATCTGAGATCAGTTTTATTAAGTTTATCACAATTACTGTTTTGTTTTGTTTTTGTTTTGTTTGATCGTACATTGAATACCTTTGGGTTATGTGTTATCAGGGATGTGGAAAGTCACAGTTGGGGGTGCTGAGGAGTCAATGTATATAATGACGTCATTGTAAATGGTGCACAACATGTCTTCTCTATTGATTTGAATGACCAGAATAACTTATATTTAACGGTTATTAACAACAATTTCCAACAATTTGAAAACATTTTGCACGGCAGCAGATAACAATCTTAAACGCAGAGATACTACAGCAAAGAAATAAAAGAGGGAAAGAAATTCCCCAGACTCCATTTTAAAATTGCTCAATTTTGTGAGTTTTTGAGTTAGGAGAAACTTTATAAACGCTGTGAAATGCTGTCTCTGACAGATTCTTAACTATTTGGGCCTTCGTATTAATTTGGCATAAGTCATACCCTACACCCTCAGCACCCACTAGTTCCTGCCTCCATGTGTGTTATTCGTTGGACAAAAAAAAATCATCTGGGATTGTTGCCTTGCGTTCTGGGAAACTTGGAAACTGAAGAAGCAGTAATACCACTGCATTGGAGCATCTCTATGTAAAGGTGAAACAATGTGCTGCTGATATCGATTACTATGAAGTTAGCAAAGAGAGAACTAGAGTAGAGTCAAAACAGTGTTAGGACAGGCAGCACAGAGAAGTCCACAAATGTCACTGACTGCACATTTGAATGTCAGCTTCTCTTTCCTGCACAAACACGTGAAGTTGACAGGTAGCACAAACAAAATGATGACCGCACAGCAAAGTCCACCAGGTCCCTGATAGAGACGCTAGAAAGTATTAGCTCAGGTTATCACAGATTTTTTAACCTCACTGACTGATGGGCTGTAAAGTTGTGTAAAGCAGATAAACTATCTGTTGCAAACACATCAGCAGGCATGTGTCAATAAATATGATATATTTTAGACGCATTCTTATCACTATTTTGTTTATGCATTTAGATATATATATAAATTTGCTTTAAAGGAGCACTGTTTCCAAAACAACTTAATCTATTTCATATATTCTGTTGTGTATACATTATCCCAAATTTTTCCAAAAAAGCCATAATTTTATTCAAGGGTAATTCATCAGAGAGTGAGGAAAGAGGATGGCGAACTACCTAGCTAGCTATTGCTCACTCACTTGAAAACTTCCATGATCCGATGCTACTTCCCAACGTCAAACTCCATCTTTTGTTATTGTTTTGATTGAGAGACCCCTAACAACGTAAAATCACATACTGTGCGTTCACTTTGGTAATTTGGCAGCATGTTGGTTCATGCTGTGATCTATCAGAGTCAAGCTGTCAGTAATTCCATGAAAAACCTTGAAGCACTCAATAAATATCAGATACATCCCAGCACCAGAGCCAAAAACATGAGCATGACCCGAGATTCTATATAACAAATCTTCTAGAGTAAAAAAGAAAAGGGCACCATAAGAATTTTTGACCTCTGTAGTCTTGTTTTGCTGATAAACAAGACTTAAGTGATGTGGTTGTTGTGCACTGACTTCTGTTTTGTGACTTCTGACACTTTTCTCTGAAAGGAGAACATTCCTGTCCTCTCCCAACGTGTCCCGTTAATCCTGCAGCTCTTATCAGGGAGCTTTGTGCTGTGTTTTATGACTTAATGAGTCATCAAACCACTTAAATCTGTAAATACAGATAAATTGGAGCTGTTGCGAAAGACTAAAATAGCGACTAATTGGATGGAAATATTTTGGTATCGCCGATAAACAATAAATACAGACTCTGTTTTGATACTGGCAGCAGATCCTGTCTGAGTAAGAGCTTTCCTGGAAAGGGTCTGACTTTTATTTATGCAAAATACAGCGAGTATTACTAAATAAAAGGCAAAACACAGAGAAAATGAGCCGTTGATTGTGGAAAAGTTAGCGATTTCTTGAAACAGTAAGGCCAAAACTTATGTTGTGAGTGACATTATATATGAAGAGTAGGATAACAACATTCTGCACTAGAGTGCATCTCAGGTCACAGCTTCCTGTACAAGTCTGAGAGTGTAGTAACCCAGCCTGACACGAACTCAACAGGCGTTCTGTTTTTTTAGAGTAAATGTAAGCTGAAGCAATCCAGCATTCAATTTTTTTAAAAATGATCTCAGATTCCATTTAAATATCTCAATCAGAGTAAGTAAAGACACATTAAAAAAAAGAAATGTACAATGTTAACTGTATATTATAGGGCGTTAGGTATATTTTTCCGATAAATACAAGCCTAATCAATTGCTTATGAATACCAAAATGTATATGTATATACATTTTACCAATTTATACTTGGTATATACTTTATATTTAAAGTAGATGTATTGTTCATTGAACTTTAGTTAAACGTAAATGCTTTATAAACCATTTATGAAGCAACTGTTTATTGTAAAGCTGCAATGTTTATACTTTGTAAATGTTAATAAAAATTAAAAGAAAACTGTGTGGTTCTTCTATAAACATTATTTGGATGACCATCGAGTCCTGACAGGTTCGTGTCGGGTATCCACGCTCTGCAATAGTGGAGTCTGGCTTTTAACATACACATCTAAACATTTCTTTTCCATTAATAAAGGCAGTTTGGAAACACACAAATATTTCCAAAATCTAATCTTTAAATTCAAATATATCGATGGTTTATAAAGGTGAGATAGACAGTGGTTACGTTTACATGCACACTATTATTTGAATTTGACAATATTCAGATTTTGATCCAGGTTATGTAAACAGCATATTCTGTTTGGACACCTTATTCCAATGTAACATTTTCCAATTAAGACGCTGGATACGCCGGATTTTTTCTTGTTTAATGGGTATTCTTGACATGAATACAGCACATTCCGAATTCGCGCTTTAAGTGGGGTTTTTTTGCGGCAGTTTGCGACTCACGTCCTGTCAACGATCAGCTCTGTGCATTGTAAAAAGGATCATTTGAAGAGCACAGTTTTGATAAGCTTTCAGAAGGGTGACAACGAAGGTACACGGGAGCAACATGACTGCAGTCTGAACAGGAAGCGCTTAAATAGGAGGCACGTCGTTACGTTAAATGGAGTATGCATGGCTGCATGTAAACAGAAATATCAGTGGAATATTGATTTTCATTTGTCAAGTAAACAACTTAGTCGGAATATTGTCTTTTTCGGAATAAGAGTAAAAAACAGAATATTGATGTGCATGTAAACATAGCCACTGAAACTGTCACAGTGTGCCAGTAAAAGCAGAAGTGAAGGTTTCTCCTGAGCAGATGTTTGATTCATGTGACTGACACCATGAAAGATCCTTCTGCATACAATCTAAAGGACAGTTCTGGGTTGACACACTTACAATAAATGCTCCTGTTGATGAATCTTCATTTAATCCCCTTCTACGGTCTTCACTTTCAAAGATTCTGAATGTTTGTCTGACGACGGGTTGTTACACAGGTCAGTGGAGGGAACAATGTGTGACTTAATACATTACAGGGTACTGTCTACAAAAAACAAGACAGGGAATAACCAACCTGACGTGCTCGTTTTCATGTGACGGCCAGCAGTGACAAATGTTTGCAGAGCTTTTACAAAGGTAAAAGTAGTCATACCACAGTGTGGAAATACTCTGTCAGTAAAAGTCAGTAAAAGTATTAGTATCAAAATATAAAAAGTTAAAGGACTCATTATGCAGAATGGCCCATTACAGAAAACTGAATATTATATTAGTGGACTATAGTTATTTACGCAAATGTGTACATTAACAATACATTACTTAACATTTCATGTGGATGTGTATGTCCCTTGAAGCTGGTAAGGTGAAGTTAATTTTAACTACTTTAAATATATATTATGCACATTACTTTATATACCTAATCTATCATAATAATCATCAAATGGTATAAGTGGAGTAAAGAGTACAATATTTGTCGGATTTGGCCGAATTGTAGTGGAGTACAAGTATAAAGAGGCAGAAAATGTAAAGTGCAAGTACTTAAGTATGTTACTTGAGTAAATGCATTCAGTTACTTTCAGTATTGGCAACAGCAGCCAATCTTTCACTGTAGGTAAACAACATCTTGTATGTGACAGTTTAGTGAATTATCTCTAGAGTTTCTTCAGCTGGAACACTTATGTTTATGCTTTTATGGTGTAGCTCAGTAGTTTCGGAAGTTTATAGGTCATTATATATTGCTTAGGTTTATGTGAGTCAAGCTCTGTTATTCAATGTGCAATAAGTTTGGATTGGTACTAAAATTCAATATTTGTTACCAGCTACTGTGGCTGTTTTTATTGGTAAGTTTTTACTATACTGACTTTCTACCAACTCAGTTTCAAGACATTTTGTGAAATACTGACAAAATGTAATCTATAGGAAGTGTGTACATTGGACGGATTGTCAATATCTGACATGATAGTCACAATTTTAACATGGAAAATTTGGCTCTATGTACGTGAATCCTAAAGGTTAAATGTCTTCAGTATTTAAAGAAAAGATTTTAACATAGAATGAGATGTTTCATCATACCAGGTGTTTCTGTTATAGTTAGAAAAAGTAAATTAAGCCTCACTAACTGGCATGTAATGCTTGTGTGCATGTGCAGGCACTTTGAAAAGAGAGTTGGAGAACAAAAACTTTATTTGCCATGCTCTGTGTAGCATGAAGAAGAGCTTAACTGTCTGGACACACAGCTTCATTACACAGTAAAGATGTGAAATCACAGTACTCAGGGGTGCCAGGTCAGCAAAATGTGTCCACTTTCAAGTCGAATGGAGGAACAACCTTTACTTTGAAACTGTCACGGACAATCTAAAGTCATGATTCAATTCCATATTCGTTTTTCAGTCTATTGTCTTTTCTTTTTTTCAGAGATTTTCCAACTTGTAAGTACATCACTTGAAATGACTTTCTTGAAAAATGGTTTGAAATACAGATAATTTTTAAGAAAGTGATGATTGAAAAATAACTGTTGAAAAAAGATCAATTAGCATCAGAAACATTTTTGCTGGCAGTTTTTATTCTTAGTTTAAGGAAAACTGTAGTTGTAATACAGCATTTAACAGAATAAAAATGCACACTCATCCACAAATTCCCCTTTCTTCTCCCAGTTGGGTCTGTACCATCTCCTCCCCCAGGCCTCTGCCTCAAGCCATTGCTATGGTGACAGCTCACGGCGTGCTTTATCCCAGCAGACACGTCTCCCATAGCAATGAATGTTTGAAGACACGGCAGAGGAGGCCAGGTTCTCCAAGCCCGGAGACTGATGGTTTGTATTTATGTTCCTGTATATGACTGGAGCCACAAACACAAGGATGGAAATCTCCAGCACTGATCACAAATGAAACCAGTGTGAGTGATGAACACAGGGAGAAGGGTGAAACTGGACAATAAAAAGACATACCATGCTGAGCTCCTCTATTGCGCCTGTAAACTCAGCAGTGGCTCAAATTCGTTAGGTTATATTGAGATACATATGTATGCACAGGCGAGTACATCTGGCAAGTTTCACAAATAATTCAAAGTCATACAGCTGGACCTGCTAACTGTCATAATGAGGTGTTGAGACCAGGAACGGTAGAATAAATCACTGGAAATCCATGCGAATAAAAAATAAACATAAATAATTATCATTTGACTTGATACTGATTCATGTCTCTTGTCAAAGAACAGTTCACAAGGCTTACTAAAGCATCAAAACACATGATGTTTTAGCTTTTTCTGAGGTGACAGAGCAGCCTGGTGTAAGAGACAAGATAGGACAATCAGTAAGAAAATCTTTTTGTCAGGGGTGAGGAGTTGTTGCCTACATTGTGACACTGTGGCACCACCTAGTGGCCCAACAAAGCAATGTCTATATTTTTACCTCTGGTTGCTACTTTTTAGTCCAATGCAAAGTGCATACACTTAAGACAGAAAAAGCATGCTTTAGACTGACTCAAGGCACAAATCAAACGGGATCAAAACATTATTAGTCCCTCTCCATTCACTACCATACAAAGTTTTTTCTTAAATAAGGTGTCCACCGGAAGTGGCGTGACTTCGGCTCAATTGTTGCCTTACAGTTTGTCAACGTGAATTTTGTAAATTAAAAAAAAAGTGTCCATATTGTCAATGAGGTGGGGGATGTGAAATTGGTGTCAGCTGAGCATTGTAGTCTGCTCACAACGAGGATGTTTGTTTTTTATATCACAGCGCGGCTACGCAGAAGGCGAGTTCAGGTGTAGTGCCGAGAAGAGACTGCCCCCGACGGGAACGCGCATCAGTTCAGAGGAGGTGGGCGCAGGTCTACTACGGGTCAGCTGGCAGACGCAGCACCGAGAGAAATGTTTTTTTTACTGTGCAGTCCTGTAGCCCAAGTGAAGAGGCTACGGAAAAAGTAACCTGATGTTTCCATAATGTAGGCTAGTTGTCAACAATTGATGAGGGTAGATGCTTTACCTTGCCACTTTTATTGTTGTTGTTGTTGTTGTTATCGTTGTTGCAATGTGATTTTACACCGCTTTGATCTATAAATAAAGTCATAATTCAATATCCCTGTTTCAGTGATTTTATAACGAGGATTAGGAAATCAATGCAGAAAAGAATGCAGGAGTGTTTCCACGTCACATTAGATAGCAATCATATAACACATACTGAGAAATTAGTAAGTGCTATCAGAGGTGGGTAATAACGATTTACATTTACTTCATTACATTTACTTAAGTAACTTTTTGATTAACTTGTACTTTTAAGAGCTTATGAATACAATAATGCAGTATATATAGAACTGTAGGCTAACTGTAACGGATTGCCTTTACAATCTGCATAACATTCTCTGTGTTTGCCAGGTGCATGTACAGTGAATTTGTCAATTTGTTTTAGTCAATATCACTCCTTGCAATAAGGACTTACAGGGTGCAGTCACTTTTCGGCAGGACCTGCCAAAAGGTGACTTTCTAAAGTGACTGTCTAAATATGGTATTACATCACATAAGTGACTACTTGCAATCCAGAGTTACAGGGTGCAGTCACTTTTTGGCAGGCCCTGCCGAAAAGTGACACGGTGACACAGTGATATTGACCAAATTCACTGTACATGCACCTGGCACAGAGAATGTTATGCAGAATGTAAAGGCAATCCGTTACAGTCAGCCTACACTTCTATATATACTGCATTATTGTATTCATAATTATGCTCTTAAAAGTACAAGTTATCCAAAAAGTTACTTAAGTAAATGTAATGAAGTAAATGTAAATCGTTATTACCCACCTCTGATAGCACTTACTAATTTCTCAGTATGTGTTATATGATTGCTATCTAATGTGACGTGAAACACTCCTGCATTCTTTTCTGCATTGATTTCCTAATCCTCGTTATAAAATCACTGAAACAGGGATATTGAATTATGACTTTATTTGTAGATCAAAGCGGTGTAAAATCACATTGCAACAACGATAACAACAACAACAACAATAAAAGTGGCAAGGTAAAGCATCTACCCTCATCAATTGTTGACAACTAGCCTACATTATGGAAACATCAGGTTACTTTTTTTATCTGCGCCCTTCTTTTTCCGTAGCCTCTTCACTTGGGCTACAGGAAAAAAAACATTTCTCTCGGTGCTGCGTCTGCCAGCTGACCCGTAGTAGACCTACGCGTTTTTCGGCAAGCAGTCTCTTCTCGGCACTACGCCTGTGCCTGCGCGACCAAACTCAGGGAGCAAACACCCGATTTGGCGTGCGTCCTACGTCACGACGCACCATCAGCTGTTGCCTCCCTTCAATCTCGACCTCCGGGGCGCTCTGCTCTCTCTGCATGCACACTCACCGAAGCTCTGCTGTCATTCTGTCCGCTTTTAAACGCACATGCTGCTAGTGGACCACCCGGTACCGGAGCATATGCTGCCATGAGTTCTTTGTGTCGCCTGATCCAGAGAGGACTGCTGAGCGGTCGGCCGGCGTGTCGATTATTCCCCGGACAGCAGGATGCGTGCGGGGTGGCTCCCACGGTTCGGACAGCCAGCTCATCCAGGTATCCCTGCTAGCTGCCCGGCTAACTGATGCCCTCTGTCTGCCTGAGGTGTAGCGGTGCTGCTGGGTGGACACGACGGTCCAGTATTTACCTTTTAAAGCTGACAGCTTGAAACAACCGTGTGAATTTGTCGTCGCCGGGTCGAATTTTCATTTACCGTCAACTTTGCACTGTTTACGTAAATGACATTCAGGCGTCTGGTTAGCAAGAGGAGCAGCCTGCTGTTTAGCTACCATCACAGTCAGAAAGCAGATTTTAGATACGGACTACATGTCCTACTTTATCTTATTGTGTTGTGAAGCGAAATAAAACACTCATTTCTGTCGTGTATATTGGGAATATTGTATGCTAGGCTACATGTATGCTAAGTTGCCAGTTTGCTAGCTAAGCCTAGCTGAAATTAATGCTGTCTAATACAACGCTGCTGTAGTAAATCCTACCTGCATCACTGTTACACTGTTTATTTTCAGTTCAACTGATTTAGAAATGAATTGTTTCAACTTGCTGTAATATTCCTTCATACTGAGAGGTGTATCTCAGATTAGATTAGTAGATTTGGTAAAGAAATGCAACATTTACCAAATTAATAGGGAAATAGTAATAATGTAAAGCAAGTATTAAGTGCTTCTATCAAATTAATATGGATATAACGAATATTTATTGGATGTACTTCCATTACTGAATAACCAAGGTGGCCCCAGGGGGCAATAAGGTATGAAAGGTATGAGTATGAATATTGTCTTATGATGGTTTGTTAATTCAGTTTATTCAGTCAGGGAAATCAATTATTATAGATTTTCTCTTCTGATTAAAATGTCTTCCCCAGACCTACATAGTGCACCTTTAATATTTGGCCCAATCTCAGTATGAAGCTAAGATTTATTGCAAGGTTGTACTATAGACTGGTGTACCAAATTGTAGGGCAGCTGACTGTATGTGACATAATGTATTGAGGTTAGGTGTCTAAACAAGATAAGGCAATCTTAATATATTGGCTACTAAGATAATGTTTAGTTTTGGGAGATAAACATATATTGAATACACCTCTAACAGTGCACTACAACACATTACAAGCCCTAGGGTTCAGTGGTGAATCTGTCAAGTTCATCGACAAAAATACAATTTTGACAGCTGATTCATTTTTTAAGTCATTTTTCTAGCAAGTGTGCCAATTGTTTGCAGTTTTCTGCTTCTCAAATGTGAAGATTTTGAGTTTTTCCCATTTTATATTATTTGTAATTGATCATCTCTGTGTTTGGGACTCCTGGTCAAACAAAATAAACAATGTAAAGATTTCACCTTGGGATCTGAGATGTGTGTTTTAAGTAAACACATCACCAAAGCAGAATTAACAGATTTATCAACAATGAAACTTGACTTGGCGAACAAAACTTGAAAAATAAAGGTCTACAAAGGCAGTTTTTAATCAGGACTATTGTATTGTTTTTCTTTGTCTAAGCGTTCATGTGATTGTCTCCCTGTTTACTCTTAGATTAACATCTGTAGTGACTAAATAAATGTTTAATATCATAATGAAAGAAAAATGGCCTTCCCTGCACTCTCATAACAATGAATTGCGAAGTGAAATGTTCTTTTCTACAAAAGCTTTCCTCAACTTAAGAAAGCAATGTGTCTGTACCTGTTTTGTGTATATTGTACCAGTAGGTGGGAGTAAAATAATTCTAACCAGTTAAGTCATAAATCATTATATAATGCTGCTACAGTGTTTCTTTCCTGATATTTTATCTGAATAGGGTAGAAAGACACTCTGCAAATTCCTTTTCACTGTGAGTTGAAGTGATTCAGTCCAGTCATTTCCTCTCATCAGTCTCTAGAGTTTCATTACTTAGATTTATGTATGAATCGTGACATTTTTACCAAAAACACAACTGGAGAGACTCCAACTAATCAATCTTTTTTTCCCCCTCCAGCCCAGTCAGCTTGACCTATGATGTCTTTGATGGGAAGGGAGAGAGCACTCCCCTGGTGTTTCTTCATGGCCTTTTTGGCAGCAAATCAAACTTCCACTCAATAGCGAAGTCCTTGGTGCAGCGCACAGGCCGAAAGGTAATGCAGTGATGAAGACATCACACCTGTCTGTTGTTACATCGAAAACAATTCATCTTTATGTGTTGGCGTTTGTTCTCAGCAGACCGACTATAAGACCTCGTACAAAAGCAGGCATGGGAACGTACAATTAACCAGTGTGTGGCCAGTCATTTGATACAACTCCTCAGCAGTCCGTTTGTAATAAATACTGATAGGTAATCTGCTCTTTGGCATGCCAGAAGGAACCCTTCGCCTCATGGGTACAATACAGCCTTTGTTTATGCTGTCACTCATTAAAAAGAAGGTTCCGCTCAGTTGCCTCTTTCCCCCCGTTCCAAGTGTCCTAACTGTCCTTTGTCCAGTTAGGTGCTGACTGTAGATGCCCGTAACCATGGCAACAGCCCTCACAGCCCAGTGCTGACCTATGAAGCAATGTCAGATGATTTAAAACACCTCCTCGCCAAGCTGCGCATCGAGAAGTGCGTCCTCATCGGCCACAGCATGGGAGGGAAAACAGCCATGACGACCGCCCTGACGCAGGTTAGCTGTCGAGAAATGTCATCAGGAGTTGATCATGATGCTACAGTCCTGAGCTCTCACCATGTTCATTCCTGTCCTCTCTAAACTCACTAATCCTCCTCTTTTCTGCACCTAGATGTCCTGTTTTCATTTTTGTCAGTCCCATAATGAGGTCAATCTCTCTGTCTGTGTTTGTAGTCTGGTTTAGTGGAGAGGTTGGTGGTAGTGGACATCAGTCCAGCACAGACATCCACACGCACCAACTTTGGGTATTACATCCGGGCCATGCAGGAGGTGAAGATCTCCAGTGACATCCCACGATCCACCGCCAGGCGGATGGCTGAGGATCAGCTACGCAAATTGGTCAAGGTCAGGACTCCTTTTAAATATGAATATGTCGGCTGTTCTTCTGTTAATTAAACCTGGGATGTTGGTTCGTCAGGAGTGCATTGTATCTTGTCCAGTAGTTTCCTGTATCTGGTATTGAAACACCTGATGAATGTTCTTCTTTTGGTTCTGTTTTTCATCCCTACCAACTCCTGTTGGAAAAGTCTGGCTCTTTAGCTGCAAAATGTTTAATTTCATTCACCAGCTAGTCACTTCATGTGTCTGTCTGCTGTCCGGTTCTGAGCAGGTAGCGTACAGTCAGTTCTTAGCTGCCTCCAATTGCCGAAATGAAGCTATGAGATCGATGAAAATGAACCAAAACATTAAAGATGTAGACCATAAAACCAAAACAATGAGCCAGGAGATGTGAATAAGGTTAAAGTCTTTGTGGGTTCATCTCTTGAAACAACCCCCTTCACATACAAGTAGTCATGCTATCCATTGTTAATACAAAGATATTGGTTATAGCCTCTTTAAAGTCAAACTCTGAAGTCAGTGTCGTCATAAAGTGTCCCTCCCTCCCTCAGGAGCGCTCGGTGCGTCAGTTCCTGCTGACTAACCTGGTGGAGCAGAACGGCCACTATGCCTGGAGAGTCAACCTGGAGGCCATCTCGGCGCACCTTGACCACATTATGAGCTTCCCCAACTTTGACACCGTCTATGGGGGACCTACACTGTTTTTGGGTGGAGCCAGTTCTGCTTATATCAGGTACAATACACTACATATCATAGCTTAAAAACAAAGAAAACAAATAAAGAAATTAATTGGACAGCAACAATTATTCCTGGGTAATTAAATAAAAAACCTTGAGAAAATACAGTGTAATAAGTAAGAAAATGACAAGTAATTGTGTTGCAAAAAAAATAAATATGCAACTGAAAAACCACCTTTACCTTTTATTGTAGAACTAATCTGATTCACTCAACGTCAAAATTAGGACAATCCTATGAATAATAAAATCTAAAATTATACTTGTTACCTCAACCTTCGCTTAAACAGTCCTGTATCTCCATGCTGGTACCATTGTATACACTTTTTGAGTCTTTTTTGTCTTTATTAGAGAGGATACAGTTGAGACGGACAGCAAATGTCTAAACACAACAAAAGTCCTCAGCTGTTCCGAAGATTATGAATATACATTGACACAAACCCCTCGACCACCATGATGCCCTAACTAAGAATGGTTTTAGCCTTAGAAATCTATTTTTACTGATATACATTTTAATAATTATATATAATGTGTACTTGTGCAATGAATAGGAAATACAAATCACCATAAATGTCCCATTCAACATCTGAACACACCAGCTGTGCTTTGCATGTATCAAACTAATTCTATTTACTATTGTTCTTCTTTTTGTCTCCTCGGCCCTCACACCATTTTACCTAATATTCTCACTCCTCCCTGTCTGTGTCTTCGCTCCTGATCCAGCTCTGATGATTACCCAGAAATCCAGAGGCTGTTCCCTAACGCTGACATCCAGTACATCCATGACGCGAGCCACTGGATCCACGCAGACAAACCCTTAGATTTCATCAGCTCCATCATCTCCTTCCTGCAGTCCTAGCCGCCTCCTGCACTCCGCCTCTGAACTTTTTTTTTTAAATGCTCAGCACTTCTGAGCGCCAGCAGCTTCATCAAGAGCGAGCGAAGTCATTAATGATGCTAATAGATGCCAACACTGGACCAAACTCACCCTTTTACAGCAGTCAGTTCTTACCTTCAAACAAACTTAGATTATTGTAGTGTAGTTGAGCAGATGGTGTTATTAGATTTGCTTTTTTCATTGGTTTTTAGATCAGTAGGTAGAAAATAGCAAAGAAAATATCTCCAGTGTAACATATCGGGGCTGTACTAATCCAAAGAAACTCTTGTTTGCACAGTGATTTCTTTATGTCGGAACATTTATGCCAGTATAATAGCAAAGTGGCTTTAGGTCAAGTACAATCTGGGACCGCCCAAGTGGACCAGCAGTCAAATAGTTGGATATGAACGTTTTTGACAGCACTGGAATGAAACAAATACTTAATATCTGTGCAGCTCCTCTGGGAGAAAAGTGACGAATGTGCAAAGCAAAAATTGCTTCTTTGCAGGAGGGAGTTTGGTATCATGTGTCAGGAGGTTGGAGCTCTGCAAATACAGACTTTATATGTACAGATAGTTTGTTGTAGGAACTTATTTTATTGTTAATAATAGTGATATATTGAATATTTTGGTCTGGATCATTAGTTCTCATGCCCTCTCCTCTGTGTATGTGCTGTGTGTTGGAGACGAGGATTTACAGGTCAGTTACTTTGTCTGAACTCGAGGTCATCGAGAGCACTGGTTATATTTTTTTTCGTCTATGAAAACCAAGCTGAAACTCTCAAATGCAGCATTCACAATCGGTTTCCTGAATATCTCAGGTTACAACTGGATATGCTAATTATTATACACTTATACTATTCCTGTGCCCGTCTGACAATAAGCCGTGGTAATGTCTTGTCTTTGTAGTTGGTCGATGTTTTGATGAAACATGTTTTACTGATTTATTATCTGTATCTCACTTATCTTTACAACTTAAGGCGCAAGGCTGTATGGGTATCTGACAAATATATGCTGCAACAATGTATGGTGTTATCTAATCGTAATGATGTTGATATAATTTCTGTTTCCATGGGTTTGAAGAGTACGGTCCACAGTAGTGAAACTGCCATCTGTATGAATAAGCAGGGTGTTGTACATTTGTATGTGCCTCTTTTGTGGAGAGCTCCTTTTCCATGTCTGTAAAACTTGACATAAAGAAGAAAACTTTTATTCTACAATAATAACTAGCGGACTTTAGATTGGCAGCTGGGTTGCCAGTTCTATGTGAATTTTCTCACACAGAAGCTCAACAGATGAGGGTGAATCCCTTCATGGCGCTAGGTGTTTACTACAATCAGTGTTATGTTTGTTTGCTGTGAAGTCTAAAAGGCTTTAAATTTTCAGAATTAAGTTGAGTGAAACTCTCCTAATTTTATTCTTTTTGTGAAGCTCCGGTTAGCGGAGAAGCATCCCCTCATCCTCCTCAACCACAGGGCAGATTTGTCCTGTCGCACAATATGAATAGATTGTTGGTGGGGTGGGCATCGTGGACATTTGAATGCAGGCCCTGCTTCAGCTTCTGTAGTGTCGCAGAGGGACAAGAACATGAAGGGTAACTCGGTGTCAACAGGATAGAAAAGTGAATATATTTAATCACAGTGAGAAAGCTGTTTGAAGACTGTAATCATCTGTTCAGGATTGTAAATCGTTTCACTATGAGCATGCCTTTTCTCTTGTCATCAGGTGTAACTTTGCTGTGCTATATACGTCTCAGTTTGTTGAACATGTTGCCGCAGTGGTGGCGCTCCTTCTAGATAATGCCATATATACATTTTAAATGTGTGCAAGAGTCATATACATAGGAGTGGATTATATATTATTGAAAATGTACAAACTAATATTATACAATAAAATGGCAAAAAACCTGCAGAGAAGTTCATTCTTTTTTTTTCTGCGCAGCAAACGTGCCAGTGTCTGCAGAATATACTGCAGTCTGACTCAGCCAATAATCTGAAGGCGCTTTTGCAGAAGAATATCATTTATTTACAACACGGCAACTCACAATATTCAGGAACTCAAGTGTAAGGCTTTACAGCATTCAAAAATACATGTCTCATTCATACTCACAGTTATATGTCACACATGCAGTAAATGAGTCAAAGATCCAACGCATGTTTTCCCAACAATACTTAAAGGAATCCCACAAGACATCTTTTAAGACAAAAGATTAAATACTCCGCTTGTTTAGAATGATAATCTGGTCTGATATGGATTTTCCACAAAAAGATTATTAAAATTCCTCCCTGGTTTCAGAATCTATAAATATTCATATAAGAAGTGCAGCTGCTGGATGTCTCCAAATTCAATGAAAGGTCCATTCTCTGTTAGTATGCACTGAAGTAATACGTGTTGCATAGTGAACCACAATTGTTCAAAGCTAGTCACACACAAGATGCACACAAAAACAGCCCCTTAGTGTCGAATGTCTCTGTTCACTGAAGCTCAAACACCCAAGTGACAATAAACAAAAACACAGCCTAGAAGAAGACTTTAAATTGTTGTGCATCAGAATTAATGTGCTCCAAGTGCAAAGTCATCACTGTTTCAATCGAGTGATACGACCTGGAAGCCGTTATCACTCGTGCCCCACTCTGAATCCTGCTCTCCTTGCCGACTGCTCTTGCCCCTCCTCAGCTTGTCCATCCAGTTGCGCTGGGAGCCGGTAGGATAAGGCGCGCTGGGAGTGGGAGCAGCAGAAACCGCAGATCTGGAGATGAAGATTTGGCTTGAGTTAACTGTAGAAGGGGCTGGTGCTGAGGAAGGGATGGTGGACGGCCGCTGGATGGGGGGTTTGTTGTATCTCCTCAGGATGCCCATGCGAGAGGGCTTCTTCTGGGCCTGCTCTGCCTGCTGCTGAGCCAGCACCTGCTGCTGCATGAGCAGCTGAAAATCCTCCTGAAGCAAAGAGAAACAAAAAGCTGTCAGAGCAGAGATAAATGTGGTGAGAAGACAGATTTTTAACCTGTGACAGTGCCATCTCTTATACTGTTGTGTAAGTGACTTTACACAAATTAGGGACGGGTGGTTATAAAAGGATGAGAGGGATGATAATGCATTTCTTCTTTTTACTGAAGGGGCGGAAGACTGATTGTTTTAGGGGAGTACTGGAGGGTTATTTAGTTTTTCATTAATACAAATGTAGATTTTAGCCATCTATTGCAAAATGAATTTAGAAATAGTAGCAAATGACATGTTCAGTGTTGTAAAAAGTACCAGAAAGTCATCCTTGCTTGTAGAAGTAAAGATATGTGTTAAAATGTTTTTTGTATTTTCAAACAGTTCAGTACTTGGATGCAGGTAGACTTTGATTTTTATCAATGAGAAGATGCGTTTTCAGATCAGTATACAGACTCAGTATACAGACTCCAGTATACACCATTACCCACCAGTATCAAGGAATTCAAGATGACAATCATATCCAGAAAAGGATCCGACCAAGATACACGTTTTAACTGTGATGCTAAAAGCTCCAAACGGCCAACACTTTCTGCAATTGTGCGATATGCTTAAAATCTTAACATTTTTGTTAACCACAATAAAAAAAATCACTAGGACACTAAATCATGCAAACAGAAAACTTCTTGCAGTGGTTTAGGTGACATCAGTTTGTGCTCTCACCAGTAAACAATGCTTGCAAAGTGCAGTGTAGCTTCAGTTTAACGCTGCAGGAGCTCAGCAGATGAACACACTCAGGCCAAAACCCCGTGGCGGGATACCAGCTGGCAGTACACGCTGCATGTGCTGATTATAATCTATGTGTGAACTCTAACTGAGTGTTTTATGGGTGAACACATTCTGTGAGTGTACACGAGCGTACATACACTAATTATATCGCTTGTGTGTCAGTGTGTCCTACATCTACCAGACTTCTTGGACCGAGTTGCACATATTTGAATTATTCCACTTGCTCTATTTTTCTCATTCATATTCCAGTTCCTTATTTGTTCCGTGATCACACCTTTCTCTTCTCACTTTATCCTCTTTTGTTTTGTGTCTGTCAACCATTAAACTCGTCGCAGGTTTACCTTCCAGGCCTCCACCTCCAGCGACAGCTCCAGACGTTTCTGCACGGCCTCCAGCAGCTGGTTGTTCAGCGACATCATCTCCGTTTTACTCCGCAGCAGCTCCGCCTCCATCGCCTTCTTCCTGCACGGCGGAAACAGAAAGAATGACACATTCCTCAGAATAGACCCACATTTAAGAGCTTCCCCTTTTTGTCCCCCTGTAAATCTTGAATCTCGTCATTAAGAGGAGAGGTGAGCGTGTGATTGTGTGTACTCACTTCTCTATGGCGTCATCTCTGTCGCACAGCGCCTGCTGGAGAAGAGCACTGTCCCCTGCTCCCTTTCCAGATGTGAACTTTTGAAAGAACAAGCAGAAGAGGCAGGTAAGATTTTATCACAGCTCTTTTTGTCATCTGCCTTTAACACTCCCTATCTGGGATTCTGGTCTAATCCCACACACACCTTGTGACTTTCTCTAACGAACAGTAAATACCAGACAGACTCAGATCACTGTCACAGTCACTTGTAAACTTGTCAGGCCACATAGCTGAGCTTTAACACCTCACAGTCTGCCAGGGAAACAAAGAGGAAGGTGATTCATCAGGTCCTCTTTGCTTAATTTAGGACTATTTCCACAAGTATGTGCAAAGCAAACATTCCTCCAGGTAACATGCCCACTAAAATAAACTCACACTGAGATTGCAGGATGTAATAAGGGTAGGGAGCTTTATTTTGGGTGTTGCCTTTACCTGTTTGGTGTGGCTGATTGCCAGTTGACGGGCCACTTTCTGCAGCTGGACCAGGGCATCGTCCAGGTTGTTCTCCCCATGAGAGGGTTCATGTTGGGTGGACGCTGGCTCGGTCAGCGGGCGCAGCAGCCGCAGAACGGACAGAACCTCCTCTGTGACCTGAGATAGAAATGAACAGAAATAAATTATAATAATCATAAAGCGGTGTGCTGTAAGTACACTGCTGCATGTGTGTAACTTTTACCCTCTCTTTTGGTTGGCTCCATCCCACTCCTTCTCTGCTCTCCTGCAGTTTGTCCACCTGAGCCTTGAGTTTGATGCTTCGTCTCCGAGACAGCTCCACCTCCCTGCGCACTTCTTTAAGCTGCAAACAATAAATGTCATATCAGTGCATTTTAACGGCCTACTGCGTAGATAACCGCAGGCCCGCACACAGAAAGTACTCTCTCATGACATTTTTACACAATGTAAACAGAAACTGCTAATCTAGATTCCTGGGTGAGACTGTGGACAGGAAATCCAGTCGTGCCGGCTGAGATGAGATTCAACAGTTTGGATCACCACAAATATACACAAAGTACATACCTTAGGTAATGAAAGCGATTCAACATTTCCCGTTAACAGTGTTTCCTTTCTCACACCCAAGACCACAAATAAAGCCCTGTGATCATCAGGAGATCATTTTGATCACAATGTAATATGTTGAGGGAATGATTTCTTGGTTTTCTGGAAACAACTCTGCATCTTTGATTTTGTGTTTTTTGTAAGTGGTATAAGTGATAGTTAGAACCGTCTCCTCCCTCCAAACCACAGGTTTTATTGTCTGACAAGCCTGTTTCTGGCAGATTAGATTTGAATTCATGCACTGTACTGGAAAAGAAGATTCACCAACAACCTCTCTCTCATTCTAAACAAATATAAAGTTTGTAATCCTACCGTCTCTGAGACATGTCCCACTGTCCGACGTCTTGCCAGTGGCCTCCCGCTCCTGATCAGGTCTGGTAAAGACCCGTCCTCGTAGCTCCTCTGGAAGGGGCTCCCACCTTCACCGCCTGCTGATTCTGAGGACTTGCCTGTCCCCTTTGAGGCTAGCTCACCCGGAATGTCTTTCTCCTCGGACGGTGAGGTGCAGGTGTCCTCGTCCACCAGCTCCTCGTCACCCAGATCTTTTAAATTCAATTCAGTGATGAGGCATGTGTTGAAAAAGGACTGTGAATCAGCACAACGTCCTTCTTCTAGCCCATCAGAGACCAAATCCTGCTCTGCATCATCTTCAGGTTCCTCTGGATCTTCTGGTTCTGTTGTAGCCTCTTTTGGTTCTGGTTTCATGAAGAGAACTGTAGGTCGGTTGGATGGATACAAGCTCCTGAGCGAGCCTGACTGTCTCTCCTCCAGCCTGTTCAGAGAGGAGAAGAGCTGTGGACTGCTGGTCATTCGAGGTCTCAGCCTCTCGTTGAGGGCTGAGAAAGACTGATGGTATTCCATGATCAGCTTGTCAGAAGTCGCAGGCAGAAGAAGATTCACCTGAACCACCTGGAGATACTGTCAAGTGATGTATAAACACGAAAGAGCAAGACAGCAAAATAAGGAGCAGGGAGGATTCAAAACAGAATGTCTCCAGACTGGTTTTTCCTGAACTGGCAGGGACACGGCATGACATGATGTGATGTCACTGGAGGCTGTGGCTTCATGTGGCCCGTCTGGGTTAACTTCTTCCTTGTCAGTCGCTACACAAACACATGACGCGCAAACATACCACAGCTGCAGGGGAACAAAGGGGGGAGGTCTTTTTGAGCCTTTGGGCGCAATCAGATAATCTAGGCTTGACGCATGATACCTGATTTAAACTATTCTTTTATCTAGCGACGCAAATGTGCGGAGCAGACGGCGGGAGATGGTAACACAAGAGAAAACAAACAATAACTTTTTTTTTTTTTTTTTAAACTCGTACAGAGTCAAAACCACAGGCAGTTATCTAGTCATCAGTTTATTTGTGGAAACTAACAGCTTTGGGGAAAACACCAGATGCAGTCATTTCTTGGGTAATCTTTTCTGACAAACCTCCCACACACTTGTGTAGAGATGAGTCAGTGACACATCAACACGTCTGATTTATAACTAATCACATGGCGATGCACCGGAGTTGAAGGGAGAACAAGAAGTTGTTATTTCTTCGAGGCAGGTGTGAGTTCATTTGAAGGTTGCCATTTCACTGCCAATCAAACAACTTGTTTCCCGGTTGCCAGTTTTGATTAATTGTGTCTTGTCATGTTATTAATTATCACTTGCACATAATATCACGTAATCTGATTAAACTAACTGTAATTATAGACCTAGTTTTTGTCCTGGTGCAGCATGTGGAGGTGGTTCGTGTTTGTGTTGGGCGGATTTACATTCTGAAGTGTTCTCCTTACCAGTGGGCCTCTTAAAGAGGTGTACTAAACTTTTTTTCAAGAAAGTAGGTCACCACTTAACAAGCCATTGTTCAACACGTAGACCCAGTCTTCAAAGTCAAACTGTCGATTATTACCCCTCTTCTCCATTATCATCTCCATTTATTTTCATTGTATGATAAATAGGTCAAACCTAATTAGTTTGTAGGAAACCGTGCCTGTGCCTGTGATTATAGATTAGGTGCTTTCGTCCTTACATCAGGAAACCTTCTGCCAATGAGGTGAGAGAATATCATTAATATTAATCGTTTGTTATTATAAGATAAAAAGTCATAATTAAGAGACAGTAAGTCAAAATTAGGAGATAAAGTCATAAATAAGAAATGAAAACAATCACAATTATGAGAAAAGTCTTAATTATAAAATAAATAAACATAATAATGATTATCATCATAATTATTAAATAAAACTTGCATAGTGTACTTGCTGTTATGTGTTTTTTGTTTACCTGCCCAGGTACAACAGATGCAAATTAGCTGCTTCCTGTCTCTGGTGCAATTACTTTTAATGGTGTTCTGTCCCTGTAGAAATAAAAAATAAATTAAAATAAATAAAATAAAATAGATGAAGGGTCATAATTACAGTGGGAATATTTTTTTCATGAAGTTTCAATCTTTTTTTGTTTTCTTTACGGGCGGAAATGTTGCTTCTAGACTTCCACACTTGTAAGTATTGAACAAACGAGATGTTATCATTATATAAACGACATCATGAGGCCAATTTTAGAGGCTGCATTTCAAAAACTGCTTCAAATATGTACTGTGGAGGTGCTCAGTGAAATGTGGGGATGTTCAGATACAATGATTACAGATGAAAATAGAGAGAAAAAGTCAAATTTAAAGTAGTTTTGCATTATTTACATTTAAAACAAACACAAAATAAAAAACTAGGCTACATGTTCAATGTACAATTGCAATAGTTCCAACTCATATTGTGCCTTAAATAAAGTAAATATTTGACAGTGAAAACATAAAAGCACATTCCACTTCACTTAATATGTCTGGATTGTGTGGCTGGGAAAAGTGCTCCATCATTCCTTAAGAACAGGCACAAGGTTTGTCTTTATACAGTTACTTGATACTTAAACAAAACTGGAGCTGTGATTAAACTTCTTATCTGTGCTGGTCCACAGAATCAGTCCAAACAACCACTCAGTCGGCCACTCGCGATGAGAAAGTAAACAAAAAGACAAAGACAGGATTAGAGGAGGCGGGGACCAAAAGAACGGACCAATTTACTCTCCAGTCACATAAAAACGCTCGACAAAAGACCAACCTAGCGTGTAGAAGGAAGACTAGCAATCCTGACAGTGTCCTATTTCTTCCTTTCACTGAGACATTCCAGTAACTCTTTTCAGTCAGGACTGCGTCTAGTATCAGCGTCACGCTTTTATTGTCTCGGTGTGTGAACAACTACGTTATGGAAAAAGGAATAACAAGGAACTTTATTGTGAATTTTTTTTATTTCTTGCATGTTAGGTATTAGTATGTTTATGTGTTCTTTATCAAATTCATTTAAAAAAAACTTCTCCACAGGAGAAATACAGTTTGTTTCTACTCTCACATCTTCCCGTCACAATCATCACTCATTAATATTCATTGTTAGTCATTAATATTTAATTGGTCCCTGATTTTTCACCTTAAAAGTCATCAGATCCATTAATAACTCCTGAATCATCATTGGTTCAAATCAACATATTGTCCTTTCTGACTTTCTCTTTGTTGCTACAGTTCATTTTTGTCCTTTTTCTTCCCTTGTTTCTGTCCATCGCTGGCAACACACCTGAATCCCAGGTTATCAGAGGCGGAGTCGGGAGTGTTTCCCATCCTGATGGACACACAGTCAGAACCATCAGTTAGTCAGGACTGCAGTACAGTAGCTCTGCAGGATCAGAACCTGAAATGTTGTGTTTTCTTCTTTTTAATAACTCACCTGGTGGTGATTCGTGCCTTATGATTGGCTGAACCGTCCACTGTGTCGATCCAGGAGCCACCACGCAGCACAAACATTGGTTGTGCTCCTGGAAAGGGTGTGGACGTCCATTCCCATGTGTTCCCCATCATGTCGTACAGTCCTGCAGGAAGAATCCACAATGTTGGTTGATCTAACAGATACATATTTACACCAGTCTTTAAACTAAATACATCTCTATTACCATGCAGCACTTCTAATCTTATATGATCTCATAAATGTTGTTTTTTACTGAAGAAATTCAAACTCAGACTTTTAATATTTACAATATTAATTAGGTAATAATACCAACTCAGAAATATTCATCTTTTTTCTGAATAAACAAGCTGTTTTCAGAACACTGTTTGAAGCTAGAAAGGTGGCAGGGTCCGCCACATATAAAAAAAGTAAAACAGTATGAAACTGTGTTGTCCTTTAAGGTCAGTTTGTTTATTTACTCATGAAAACAAAGAGTTTGTTTATTTTGTTTGTTTAGGCATTAAAAAAATCAGACGAGGAAGATCTTTCTCTTCTGATTAACATTTCTTCCCCAAAACTACAGAGTGCACTTTCAAACTATCAGACAGTTACCATAACTATTCTGAGGAGGAAATGCTGTGACAGGAGAGACACCGTGGTATCCATCCTCCGCAGTGTCTCTATCTGGAAACGATCCCTAAAACGTACAGAAAAAAGATTTACAGAGCACGTTCTTCATTTTAAGCCATAATAAAATACAGTAACTATACACAATATATATTGGTATTCACTCATTTAAAGAGTAAAGTTGTACCCAACACATTATTTTTACTGCAATATTATTAGAAAAGTATCCCAGTTAATTCAGTAGTCCAGTTAGCAACACAATCAAATCACCAAGGTCTTTAACAACAAACAGATTCCTTTAGATGGGTAAGTCTTATAAAGCGTAATTTATTTTAATCTAGCATATTCATCTGAAGAAAATAGTGTCATAACATTCAGAAATGAGTCGAAAACTATCACACATGTCTGTTGAAAAACAAAACCATATCAATGAATCCCTTATCAAAGCAACCTATGGGGACAATAAACTGTGCCAATGCAACGGCAGTATGCATTTTTGTAGGCTAACCTGCCACAGGTTGCTTCTGTTGGCCTGAAACTTGTTTCCCCAGGGATAAGCCCGACCTGGAAAGAGATAAGATGACAGCAAACAATGAAACTATATACTAATTATAGAGCCGGGTGGTCATGAAAACAAGTTTTTCCTCTTCGATGCATGCAGACACTTCTCCTCTGCATCTGAAACACGACCTAATCTGTTGTTCAGAGCTGCTTACTCCATGGAGCAGACTGATCAGAAGCATCTGTGTAAATTAACATGCAGTTCTAGCTCTATTTAATGGATGACAGTCAAGATTAGATGCAACAAATCATCAAAAAGGTGCAAAACTCCATCATAACCATGAAACATACAGCGTATACTCTGTATGCTTTCAGTGTAGACTGTGTACCTTGCAGCCCTCCACGTGCAGCCCACTCCCACTCCTCCTCAGTAGGCAGTCTCTTGCCCTTCCACTGGCAGAAGGCCTGAGCGTCGTTCCAGCTCACCTGAACCACCGGGAAGCCCAGGCGCTCCCGAATACCTGAACCAGGTCCTGCAGGCTGAGAAGTAGAGGGTCAGTGAAGCAGAAGGCAATACGGGCATGCTAGGAGATGTGCAAGAAACAATGGAAAGCAGCTCACCTGTCTCCAAAACACTCGTTCTACAGGCAACCACCAAGGAGCAGACTGGATGGAAACAATGAGAAAATAAGTCAAAAGTAAAAGTTATTCACAAGACTGCCATACAAATATACACTGCGGTCCGTACGGTCTATAGTCACATGAAAACTGATTTTATTTTCGTTATCTGATCCATTTGTTTTTTAAATAATTAATTATTTAGGGGGGAAAAAATGTAACTAAAAATATATATTTCAAAATGTCATTGGATTATAATCATTGATAGATTAATATACACATCACTTAAATGTTGAAGCTCGTAGAGGTTATACCTTAGACCTTATATGATATTGTATCCTATTTTATATGTTGATATTTTGTATTAGTAATATGAATATGTGAAGTGACTAGTAACTACATTTAAAAAATAAATGTTGTGGGAGTAAAAAAAACAAAATTCACTCTGAAATGTGGTGGAGTAGAAGTACACACCAACATAAAATGGAATAACTCAAGTAAAGTATGAGTACTTCAAATTCACACTTAGTTACAGTATTTTCCACCACTGTGTCAAACTACAGCAGCAGGTCTTAATAAATGATGATGAATAAATGATTTAAATTATTAATTAATGCTCAGTTGTACCTCAATCCTCTGTGTGACTTTGCTCTTCAGCTCCTCTGTCACAAAGTCTTGAAACACAAAACTCCAACCAAACGTCTCAGCCTCAGTTTTGTACTTCTGTGCTCTCACAAAGTCTCTGTGATGAATGAATGAACGATTCACTGCCTTTGTTATATTATTCAACTCATTATCAATCATTTTAATATCACGCTTCAATGTTTATTACCTGAAATCGCCATTCGTGACAGGATATGTGTCTATTTGAAAAGGCAGCAGTTCAACCTCTTTGGACGGGGACTCTCCATCTCTCCCATCAGCCGCACTGGTTCCCATTAACATCTTCCCTCCTGGTATGTTCAGCATCTCATCTGCTGCTGGGTGTCAGGAGGAAACTCGTGTTGATTCAAACACACTTATATACCTTATGTCAGTGGTTTTCAAACTTTCTGTGTCCAAGGCACACCAAAGGGCAAGCCAAAATCTCAAGGCACACCTGTATTCTTATCTGTGCAAAATAGCCTCTACAACATGTGTTATCTAATCACTTTAAACACGTTTACTTTTAGTTCCCTGAAGGGTTTTTAAAGGATTTTTTAGGCTATAGATTTTGCCTCTGTATTTGGAAGTGAATGTGTACAGCAAAGGATATAGTAAATTAAAAACTAATTAATTACTTGTTGTATAGCTGTGTATTTCAATAATAATCTATGGTTTTAACAAATTCCCAAGGCACACCTGGACTTGCCCCACGGCACACCAGTGTGACTCCCCACACACTATGGGAACCACTGCCTTATGTACATTATGTTCAGAAATTAAAATATAGTTTCTTACCGGCCACTGTCAGTAAACACAGAGCAGAGATCCAGGACGCCGCGTTAACGTTCATTTTTGACAAGCTAATGTTAGCTAACATTAATTTGATATTACGTTTATTTATACATTTATAAATATAAGTTTAAGAGTCAACTAGCTAAGGAAATTCCTAAACTTCGATATAACATGTTTTTACGTGTCCCTGTCGGACAACTTTTACCGTCGCAACGGAAGTGAGTTCAACGTCAAACGCGTTCCGTGTCAACTTAAAGGTTCCGCTTTGTTTGAAACTAAAACACGCAGGCGGTCATTTCCTTTTTATGTATTTTTCTCTGTATGAAATTATACTAAATATGACACAGAGTTGTACTGTATTAAATCAACTAAAACCCTGTCGAAAATGACGCGAACCTTTTGAAAAAGACAATTAATCACTGCAACTTTTTATGTCGAAAATATGAGCAACAACAATCCCTTTTAAGTGACGCATTAATCAAAAACGTGCGAGATTAAAGACAATCAGCTGATGAAACGAGTCCCCTTTTTCTTATGTATTTCTAAATTTATTTTCGTCATATTTCAAAACCTTCAGGAAGATATACTACTGTATACGTATTTTTGTGTTCTTATGGTTCAGTTGAATTTAAAAAGGTTCAAATTTGAAAATAAATGTACAAATTACTTGCATACATTCTCTTTTTGAAGACCTCATCTAAAATTTCTGGATTTAATCCTACAAAACAACTTCTGCCCTGAGGCCAGAGGAGACAGTTGACTCCCTTTTGTCCAACTACGTTGCCCTGAGAACAGAAAAATACGACTTCTGCCCTGAGACCAGTTTTTTCTTCATTGAAAATTATTTTAAAAAGTTCAATTGACCTTGTTCACTGTCATGCTTGATTTTTAGTGCCAGTTTCTTCAACAAACAATGGCCTGTGACTGTAGAAGCAACATAGTCAGGTGGTGTAACTGGTTTGTGTCAATTGGTGTAACCAGTATTTTTCATAAAAATATTATAATACACAGGAAAATTCATGTGGAATAAGATGTAATCCTCTATTGCAATGTATTAACATATTTTTTAACAGTTTATACATAATTTGTCAAATATTATTTAGAAAACACAAAGTGTTTTCAGCATTTGTCCTGCTCTATATTACAAAAACGCATACTTTAATTTAAAATAATCCTAATAAAATCTATTTTCATGTGATATTTTAAAATTAAGTAACTGTTTTTATAAGTACACTTGCATACACTCTAGGTGGAAAGAAATATTTAATATTTCTCCTTTTGTTGTGGTTACACCACTTGACATTTTCAGGGGCAATCAGTCTTAGCTTTCGTAAAAAATAGTTCAAATGCTATTTCAAATTACATGAAACCAACATAAATACAAAATATAAATTTAGGAAACCTGATGCAAGCTTTTAAAACAATTTTTTAAAAACATTTTTGAATTGATCATAATGCAAACCCTTATTTGTCACTGACCTATATCCAAATTTAAAAACCAAGCGCATCAACAATAAATTGATTGGGTTTAAAAAAACAAAAAAAAAACAAAAACAAACATGCAATATAAAGAATTGGCCACCTGTTGAATTCATACTCCAAACAAATAAGGGGCAGCAGCACAAGAGTAACCGTTAACTGTAGCTGCCTTTAGCTGGTTAGCTCGATTAGCTGTGCATCTAGTGTTTCAGACTGGGAGGTCGAAGCGCCAGAGTATTTATTTGTTGTTGCTGGTTCTTTCTTTGCCGTGAAGCACGTTGTAACCCTGTTTAGAAAAGTGCTATGTAAGTTAGTTTTTAACTAAAATTCTTTGTTTTAGTCCAACTAACTTTCCATCTCTATGTTCCATATATCTTCTCCAGTGGTAGAAGAAATATTATAGACCTGTATATGTGGTGTACAAAATAATTGTCACACTTCAGAAGTTCTGTTGATAACCTACGTTTTTTACAACCTTTTTTAATTTTGTGCAAAAACTGATTCTTTGAGTTCACTACAGCTTTTGCTTGAGTTTGATTTTGTTTAGATATGTAGTGGAGAAGAAAATTGAAATACTAGAGTTCACGTACCATAAAAGGTTAGTTTATTTATGTTACATTCCATCGCTGCTTGTGTTGCGGTTTGAAAAGCTTCGTCTTTATGTGGTTCATAACATTCATGCACTCCTCCAGGCAGGAAAAAGCCTATTTTTGAAGATGAGCAAAGATAAAACACAACAAATTCTTCAAGAGCCGAGAAAACCTTTAATGGGTGGAAACGAAACTGTGTGGCAGAGGTCAGTGCTTTTAACAAAATCTCATAAATAAACCAATCAGAGGGAGGTATTGACAAATCCATGAAAAAAAACAAACCCATGACTAGCATAACGATGATTTCTGACAGACACTGATGGATGTCGTGGTGTCTACAGCGGGCTGTCCATCAGACTGGGGTGCTTCAGATTCCGAGAGCGGGAACACGTTGACTGAACCGTTCGGTAAACAACTATCCCTGTGAGTATGAGAACAGCTGCAGCTTCTTCTGTTGACCTTTAACCTTTGAGAGAAGACATTCCAGCTCGCATGATCTCATCCACCAACAAGATGTTGCTGGCGATCACCGTGCTGTAAAAGGAACAAAGATCCACAAAAGAGATTGATTAAATAATGTATTGGGGTAATTTCAAATATTCAATTGGTCTTCTTGACTTTAAAATGTGTAATCTCACCATGAATGGAGAAGCTGTTTCTTAACGCTGTAATTATCCCATACACCTGCCTCTCCTGCAACCATGGGCTCCCCTGAAAAACAAGAGGATAAGTAAATAAACAAGCTTGTGATGACTGGAACAAATAATAGTGTCAAGAAGGATATGATACGAGACAGAGGTGAAAACTCTGCTACTCTTTAAACGTTCGTTTTTATTGTATTTATTCAAAAACATATTAAGAACATATAGTCGCCAAAAAAGATTTTAAAATCTGACAGAGCTTTGTCAAAAATATATAGAAATATAATTACATTGTGTCAGTTAAATCAAGCATTTATGAAGTGTTTTTGAGGAGATTTCAAGATGTACATTGTGTACCGCTATATAGCCTAAAAATATAGCATTATTCTTCATAGGCCATATCACCCAGCCGTATCTAGAAATATAGTGCGTAACTCAATCTTCTATGAACAGGTATGCTGTGGTTCTGACCTGTGCTGAGGTCGACTCCAACTAGCTGACCAGACTCTTTGTACTCTGTCTGCAGCTTCAGCAGGGTCTCCTGTGGGTCGTAGCCAGAGTTCTGGGCCAAAACCTACAAAAGGAAGATACAAAATGAATAATCAACAGAGACCGATATGGTATGAGTGCTTTTTATAGAACACAGAAGGCAAAGAAACATTGAAAGCCTTTGGGGGTAAAGAATAAATCTCTTACCTTGGGGATGACTAGGAGAGCATCTGCAAATGCCTGGACTCCAAGCTGGGCTCTGCCTTTCACATTGGGCTTGTGTTTTACCAGAGCTTCCGCCACAGCCACCTCTAATGCACCTGCGCCGGCCACGACACTCCCTGAAGAGACAATGAAAAAGAGATACTTAGAAAACATACAATTGTCTCGGCTCAATAAGGCAAGAACAAGGAGTTTAAAAACAAAATGGATAGCTGGTTAAGAACTACTTTGGAGTTTGTTCTGATCAACTGAATGCATGTAGGAGAGGATAAGACTCTCCTAGTGCAGAGGTAAAGACCAGAGTCACTGTAGCACAGACATAAGAGACCAGAGAGAGCCATGGTAACATCCCTGGGTGTTCGCCGTGCAAATGACAACTGCGTTTTACAAAACAGGAAAGAATTTAGTTGAATGGATCTACAGACCTTTTACATATGGTTTATCTGTATTACATTTGGAAAACAATCTGAAAAGGCTTTACAGAGTCACTTAAGACAGGAAAACCTATCTACAGAGGATGTACAAAAGTACCTTGAAGGAAACCGATATTTTTGGAATTGCAATTTAAAAAACTGCAAGTGTATAATGTTGAACATAGCAATGGATGTGTAAGACGAAGTTAAATTACTCAAGCACATGTGCTCCTTGGTGTCTTACCATCTTCTATGGCATTCTTGACTGCCCGCAAACCATCCCTAACAGCATCTTTGATCTGTGTGAGGGTGTGTTTGTTGGGTCCCTTTACCAGCAGGGTCACTGAGCGAGGGTTTCCACACTTCTCGATGAATGTGTACTTCTCCTCTCCCTGCAAACAAGAACAGAGAAAAGTTAACTCTTTCTTGGCATCATAAATGTAAATCAATGCAAAGAGATTCCAGGCATTAGACCTTTACATTTGTTTTTCAAAATATAACCCAAAATTACATCCAGAAAAACTTAAAAAAAGGACTCACCAGTGTGTGCTCATAAACCAGACCAGCATTTCCCAAGCAATCGGGTGTGAGGTCATCAACTGAATTCATGGCAATGCCACCGCATGCGAGAGTGAGCCTGCAGACGGAACAACACACATAACAATAATTCAGTTCTTTGTTGTTATTTAACATCACAGAAACATCATCATGCAGCAACACGCAGCTGGGGATGTGCAGCAGCCTGTCCACAGCTGCAAGTGTCCGTGCATGTGTTGCTGAGAGTGAATCAAGCTGACTCAATCACTGAGGTCTAATGCCTCTTATACTGCAGATTTCTAAAACCTCTTTTTTAAAATACATTCTATGTCTTCATTGATCCATTGAAACAAAACAAATTAATTTTTACAAATTAAGAATTACTAAATGGGCCCAGAATGTAAGAAGTCACATCTCAGAATGTAGTAAAAGCAAATGGCACAATACCATTATAATATGCAATGCCCCATCAATTTTAGCATCTTTGCATCTTGAAAGTGCCATCGTGAGTCAGTGATGTGATCATGTCAGAAGTTTCTGTTTCTTGCTCAGCCTTATGTTACAACTTCACATTCACAATATGTTTACAAACTACGTCAACTAGCTAAACTGGCCAAGGATTTCCACAATAGCCAGAGCTAGACACTACCCAAAGAAAAAAGATGAAAATAACATTAAAACATAGTCATAGGCTCAATGAGACAAGAGAGAGTGCTCATAACCAAATGAATCCCTGGTTTAAAAAAAAACATTGGGGAGTTTGTTCTGATCAGCTGAATACATGTAGGAGAGACTGAAGCTCTACTAATGCAGAGGAAAAAGACCAGAGTCACTGTAGCACAGACAGAGGACCAGGGGGAGCCACAGGAGCATCCCTGGGTGTTCGCTGTGCAAGTGACACCAACTGCATTTTACAACAGATGGGCATAAAGTAAGAACAACAACTATTAATTTACATACTGCATATCATTTTTTTTGGCTCAGATGTAATTGATGGTGTCAGTTCGTAAAGATTAGTTCAGTCCATGAAGAGTGATCTTGATTTGTTGAGAAAGGGTTTTATTAACATCAATCCTGCTAAAGGTAAAGCAGTATTTTAGTCATTTTAGGGAATAGCTTCCATGGTGTTTCCACATTACGACTTCAAAACTCAACTGGTACCATATGAGAAGCTTGTGAATGCATCATGATTCCCAATTTCAACTGTTATTTTTATGATTCAATCAGAGATAGTAGAATAAAGAAATAACTGGAGCTAGCGTGGCCAAAAGGACAGCTTGTGGATCTTCAAAAATTCAAGTAAAGACTTTGCTTAAATGCATCTTAAGACCTTTGGCAAATGTTTTTTTCTTTACAAGATTCAGACAAGGAGAGTTGGCCTGCTCTGGCTGCTCTGCCTCCGTTACACAGGCTAAAGAGCACTCCCTTGTGGCAAAGCAAACTAAAACTGCTAATGAAGCAGGAGCACTGTGGTGCATTCATGGTGCTCTCTGAAAACAACAGCTGGCTGGGTTTGAGTGATGTTTTCATTTTAATTTCTGCATATTCGCAGTAAACTCTACTTTTTCACAGGCGCTCACTCTAAAAGACAACCGAACCACTTCCATTATACAAGAAAAAGCCATGTTATTTTCTTACCTCTCCATGTTCCTCCTCTTTGCCCTGCGCAGGGCTACAATGCCTGCCTTGGCGAGAGCATCCAGGGAGAATGGGTCAATACCCTACACAATAAAGAGAAAATGTTTAACTTCCATTCTTCATCAGTTCAAGAAATAAATCTTTCAGCGATGCAAAGTTTATTCTGATCCGTTGAATACATGTAGCGAGGAGCGGACTCTTCTAATGCAGAGGTACAGATCAGATTTACTATAGCACAGATGCAAGAGACCAGGGGGAGCCACGGTAGCACCCTTGGGTGTTCACTGTGCACATGGTGAGAATCATAAAATGCCTCGTGTTCTTATGCCAAACAGTGAAATGACCTGTAACTTGGTAAAAAGTACTAACAGGATTTGAGTGGCAGAGACTTGATTAAAAAACAGGTTTGATAAATCACATTTCTGTTAATCTTACCCAACTAATGTGTAAGGTAAAGGTCTAACGGTAAACAGATTCAGAGACAGAAAAAAAGAACTAGAGGTAAAGCCATGGGATAATATTGTGTTAACTGTATCTAATATGTTTAAAGTTTTATGAGCAGTATTTCTCACATAACATTTAACACTTTACCTTCTGGTTAATGACGACAAAACCCTTCTCCCCATTGGGACAGACTTGGTCCCTCAGGGCGATGATCTTCTGCACGCGATCCTCAATGAACTTCCTCTCTGCAGCCACGAGCTTCTCCCTCTCCCCGGCGCTCTTGTAGAAGAAGCCAGAGTTGACCTCAGTCTTTTCGTACTCCAGAGAGACGTTGCAAGTCAGCACGTAGGCATCCTCCACCCTCTTCTTCATGTCTGGGTGTCGGGCACCGTGGTCCAACACCAACCCTCTGATCAGTCTGACAAAAGGAAGGGGAAAAAGCAGCAACTCTTTAATGTCTGGGACGCCCTTACATCTCTGCAGCACCATCAGTAAAGAGACAAATTGTTTCTTGTTCAAAGTCTTTAGTTTTTATGAAGACTCACTGTGTATCGCAGTCAGTTTTGTGCTTCATCTCCATGATTTCCACCATGTACAGGTCAATGGGCTCATTAGGTTTAGCGATGGCCAGCACAGCGTCTACTACAGCCTGCAGACAAACAAGTCACATTAAGCAGTTAAAATAGGACAACAAATAAAATAAAAAGCTCGCTACCAAAGGTTGTTCCCATAAATCTCACCTCAGTGAGCAGGTCGGCCAGCTCTTTGTGGACCTTGGTCCTGAGGGAGGTACGCGCTACGTTGATGAGGGTCTCTCTGTCCATTTCCCGGGTCACCTTCAACTCCTCCAGAGTAGCCAGGGCTTTCTCTTTCGCTGCTTCAAAGCCCTCAGCAATGATTCTTGGATGAAGACCCTACAGCAGGAAATCAAAGGGAGTTATAGAAAGAAAATACATCCTGATGTCACCATGTGTTCTGAAGAGATTCACGTGCCAAATCACATTAAAAAAAACATGGTGACAGTATCAAAAAGACTGGTGCACATTCTGGATGGATAACTAGACAGGCTTGTCTCTTTACCTCCGACACGTAGAGGTCAGCCTGCTTCAGCAGCTCTCCGATGATGAGGACGTTAGAGGTGGTTCCGTCTCCCGTGATGTCATCCTGCGCCGTGGCAACCTTTGCAATGAGTGAGGCTGTCGGGTGCTGAATTTGCTGAGGAGGACCAGGAAGAGAAAAGATTGACAAACTTAAACATGTTGATCTACAAAAACTCTTCAATCAAGGAGCAGGATTTCTTTAATGATGCACATTCTCCAAACATAAGCATCAAACTGCAGCGTTGCTTTATTTATACACAATCCAAAACTGTCAATATCGTTGTTTAATTGAGTATAAAGATTAAAATCCTGTTCAGGTCTTAAAAGCCAGCTGTCATTACTTGAATGTTTTAAATCGTCTGTGCTTTAAACACATATCAGTCAGCATGAAGATTATTATTGGAGTTGTATTCCCTCAGCCCTATTAGGTAGTTAATGAATCATACATGTAACAATGCATCATTTGTTTTTATATGGTAATATGCTAAATATAATTATTCATCATGCATAAATAGCATCCATATACACCACTGAAATTTAGGGATATTTTAGTGTTTCACTTGAGTTTAATTCTGAGTAGTGCACATAGGGGTGTGGTCCCTCTTTAACAATGAAGAATGCAACACAGCATGAAGGAGACAATAGGACAGAAAAGGTGCCATTTCATTGCTCAGCACCTGCTTACCATCTCGTGTAACAAGACGTTGCCATCTTTGGTCAGCTTTATGTCTCCTGCTCCAGACACCAGCCTGCGGACCCAACAGACAGGGAAGAGTTAATGCTAACTGGACAAAGCAAAGGCTGGTCCCCCATCACTTGCAGTGGGCTTGTGTGCTGCTGGTCAACAGTTAATAAATAAAAGTTTCATTCAGCCATGTCTTATCCATACACGATAGTTAACTAACTGTGCAGTCAGTCAGTCTGACAGGCAGAGATTAGTGAGAAACTGTGAGCTGTGTGTTTAAACTTCCTGAATTCACCCTCCTGTTGTTAGATATTAATAATGTCAACTCACCCGCTACTTACTCACAATAGTTAACGTTAAAGCAAACGCTAGGTTAACTCAAACTTTATGATTCTGAGTCCTAACCAATGATTATGCTGATTTTAGCCTAATCGTAATCTGCCTGCCGGCTGATGCTAACATGCTAACGCTAGCTTGCTGGTTGTCAAAACTGGTCGTGACGATGACTGGGCAGGGCAACGTGCGTCAGGAAAATCCGTTATCCGGTTAGCAAGCGGGGGCCTAAACTGTGATATAGTTATTCTTAAAGCAGGGGGATAATTAGCAGACAAAGGACTCTTCCCAGTTTTCACAATAACGCAGAATAAGGCGGCGGCAGGATGAAAATATTGCTACCTGCGCAGACAGTTTACCGGCGCGGCTAGCTAACGTTAGCTAGCTAGCAGAGTTAGCTTAGCACGCGTGCTGCACAAAGGGCTCAGTCGGCACTCACATTTTCATGGTCCCCTTCGGTCCCAGGTTACTTTTCAGCACGTCCTGGAGACCCCGGGCGGCACTGATGTTCACCGCCAGAGCGGCCTGGGCCCTGGCCACCTCTGCTTTCGGATTCAGAGCTTTCACCGCAGCCATGGCGAGGCAGCACAACCAGCGAAGTAAAAGTAAAAAGTACCGCCGGCTGGGAGTGAGCACTGGTCGGGCTCGAAAGGAGAGACGCTTTCCAGAAGGCTCCAACACGTGCTCTCGTGCTGCCTTTAAGATACCAGCCTCGGCTCGGACATTCCGGTTTAAGAAAAAAAAAAACCCAAACACCCCGTTTAGATGCAATTAAATGAATCATGAGTCATCAAGTTACAAGTGTCTGCAGTCTTTGGATTATGGGGGAGTAAGGGAGACTCAGACTACAGCTTGTTTGCTCATTAGCAACATTTCTACCCATCCATATGAGTTAAATATAAGGGCTGTTTATAAAAGTCAAAGAAACAGATACACAGTTTAGATTTCTTTAATTAGCTTGTTTTGTTTGAGTAAAATAGACTGCACATTTCATGAGAAAAAAATCCGACTGCAAATCTTTACATTAGCTGACTGTTGAGAGAGAGTCACAAAGGAAAGATTTCCAGGACTTTTACTAAGGTCTTGGGTAGGCATACTGTAATTCACTTAAATTAAAATTGGCTTCATTGGCATGGGCAACAGACGTCCACATTGCCAAAGCAAGCCTGCAATAAAATAAAACAACAAAAATGTACAGAAAGACAATAAATATGATGTTTGCTGTTAGAAAAGTATATTTACAGATAAGACAAAAATATATATAACTTAAAGTAAAATAGAAACAACATAGACTCACAGTATTTCGTAACGTATATGTATAGAACTACACAAATCCAACATACTGCCAATTATAATCAAATGGAAAGCACAATTTCTGCAGTGATCACCACCTTGTCAGAGCCATTAGCGCGTTTGCTCAAGGAATTTTGGGATCTCCGACATACACTGAATGCAGCATAGGTCACACCCTAGACGACGCGCCGGTCGGGGTTGTTACGTCACCTTCGAGAAAGACTAATATGGAAATGCAGCACTTCAGATGAACAGGCATGGATGTGGTATAAACTATTTTAAGTCAGAAAAGCTGCCAGTGCTTCTTCGTGTGTTTACTGTGTTATTCTGATACAAGGACGAGGGTGTAAACTCACGTGTCCTTTATTCCTGCAAAAGAAACGAGTTTGTTCTTCTGCCCTGAACAGACAAATGAGGAACCAGCATCAATAACACATGATTAAAAAAAAGGAGACCAAGACTTTTTTTTCTATTTTCATCAGAAGTTTAATTCAATATGTACAACTAGTCTTATTAAAGCACTGCAATTTGCATTTACCTCTCTCCACATCTTTATCAACATTAAGATAGTTCAGAATACCCCACTTCATTTACAGACACAGGACTGACCACATCTCTGCCTTGGTCAATAAGCCCTCTATGTTTATCTACAATCTGATCATTAAAAAAATCCATTAATCTCTGTTCGAGCACACAATCAACTGGCTGGCATTAATTGGTTCATACGGAGATAAGCGAAAACAGTCAGTGGACAGCAGTGTGTAGATACCGATTAGCTGGGCTGAAATCAAAAATAACCTCTAATCATTTGAATCATCTCGTCCCCCTCCACACAGATACAAGCGTCGCCGTGTAAGAGCTAATAGAGAGACGTGGTCAGTATTACAGAGGAGACACAAACAGAGAGAATGGCTTGTTCAGCACCCCACCTTTACCCCAAGAAATAAATGAAATGAGTCCAAGTCTAGCTTCCTGTTCTGACCCGTCTGACACTCTCGTGAACTTCAACTTTTGTGCGTCCTCATAACAGCCTTGTTATGAATCCTTTCATCCACCTAACTGATTCTGAAACAAATTACTAGTACACACCATAATCAGTTGGTTGGATCAAAGCCATGTAAACATAAAGTCACATTTTTAGTCAGTGTATACATGGTGAACGTTTACTGAACATACAGCAGGCCGCTATCTCTCATAATCAGCTTCGTTGTCTATTAAACACTGATCTGTAAACAGCATGTTTCTCTTTGTAAAACTGACCATCACCTGTAACATTTAAAGAAGCTTTTCCAAGTCATAGTCATAGTGCACTGTGAGCTCTGGATGTTTTTGTTGTGAGATACTGGATCAATGCTAGTTCAACGGGGTTAACACGTCATGGGCAGGTTTCTTTTGTAACTAGAGCTGCAAATATTCGCCAAATGATAGAAGAAAATTAATCTGTAAATATTTTGAGAATTGATTATTTGCTTTTCAAGCAAAAAGGTCGAACATTCGCTGGTTTCAGCTTCCTAAACATTCACTTTTCTTTGCTATTTATACAAGTAAATAAAGAGTATTTGTGTGTTTTGGAGCGTTGGTTGGACAAAAGAAACCATTCAAAGACGACACTTTGAGCTCTGGGAAATTGTGACTGTCATTTTTCACATTTTTTGACATTTTACTGACCGAAGGATTAATCGATTACTCTTGAAAATAATGAAAATAATTGTTTTTTGCAGCCCTAACTGTAACACACATTTTTTTATGAAATGACCACAAGACATTTTCAGCCCCTGTGACCAGCACTAGAACTTCTAAATGTTTGACTCACATCTCCTTCTGGCAGCTCAACATTCAACCACTAATGAAAGCAGTTTTTAATCGCATCATAAAAATATAAGACAAGCCATTTAAAATCTGACTCTTTAAATGACGGACAGTGAAGAGGAGGAGCATTTCAAATCATATTTTGTCTACATACGGCGCCTTAATGGATCAGTAACACAGTAACTGCTGTAACAGATACAGTTTGGTGACAATCATTTGAACATCATCATCTGAAAAAGACATTCTAGGCCAAAACAAAAAGAAAACCAGAGAAAAGAAACAGAAAAAGAAACAAAACTGAAGCAACACCATGATGTTACGCAGGGATCCCTGGCAGTGCACACTCCGATGGTTGGTTACACTCTCTACAAATCAGTGTGATAGTTGTAGTGGCTGTTGAGAGTTTCCCCCGATGTTTGTGGTTACTTCAGGGGCGAGGTCTTCATGGGAATCATTATTCTAGATTCCATGTGCTGAATAAGAGGGACTGTGGGACAGACAAAACAAGTGTCTCTGAATCATGCAGCGTCTGCACACACACAAACTGGACAGAATCTGACGATGTGTTTACATACCCTGCAGTAACCTGGACAAATCAACAACCTATTTGTTCTGACCCTTACAATCTTTCTTCATTTTGTTACTATTTTATGAATTTGTGTTTAATGGATATTTTTTAGTGGAATCATCTCAATTCTATGTTTAGAGAGGCTTGAAGACTACGACAATGCCAAGAATGTGAAACATTTTTTATTGATTGAGTTCTGGTTTGTAAAACTGACTTTACACATTTCTTTCTCCTGTAGGAAAAGATCATCCATCGTTGTTGTATTGTCGTCTGTATTACCGCCACCTTCTGAACTGTAGTGGAGCAGTTTGTTTCATGGTTACACGCAAAAATTCTCACTCACTTTTCATGTTCAAATGTGCACCCCACACACACGCCAGTTTTACCTTACAGTGTGCATGTTTGGATGCATCACTACGTACAATGATCCATCCCTGTCTGACATTTTTCATGCACATACTGTGTCAACAAAGCCAAATAGATAACTGGTGAGACAGTGGCTAGTAAAATGCAACAGATTCAAGGGGCTCTGTGTTACAATTAGCAAAATACATGTATTTATCACTGTTTTATTGGCCAGATGTAAGCGGATTGTCACATGACATGAAAAATTAGACCTTCTCAGTCTTTCTTTTTATTTATTTTTTTAAAAGTTGTTTGATGCAGCTGGACTGTGGATTTCTTTGGGAGGGACTCGGGTCGAATTTTCCGTGACAGTCCAAAGGGAGTGACTTCATGCACGTTCTCATGTGCCTCTCTGCTCTGCTTAAAGTAGCTAACGTTAGTTTAGAAATGGAGTCAAGTGGCATAAACTAACCACTGGCTTCCAGCACAGCACAGAAGTTGCAAAGAGCCTCTTCAAGATGATATCTTTATCACTATAAGATCCTACTCAAAGTTGATAATATTGTCCAGTGCTTTCAGAAAGGTAAAGAGTCGACAGAAGTCAGCGACTGAGACTTACCTGTGTAGTAGACAACCTCGTCCCAGCCATCACGCTGCCAGGCTGCGTTTCTGGTGTTTTCTCTGGACTGAAGGTCTTTGTAGGCTGAAATTAAAAGAAAGATAATAAGATAAAAGGTAAGATAAAAAAAGATATTGCTTAGTTTGAATTGTTGCATAGAGCTTTGACTCAAATCTACATACGACACCTAAAGTCTCCACCCTTAGAAAAGTGCTAATTTATATAGATCAGTTACCTACACATACGTATCATTGACAAATTTGTGTAATTATTTGCAATACAGTGATACATTTGTAAACATCCACAATATTTTAATATTGTAGTAACGCTTGTGTGTAGTTTTCTCTAAAAATATCACAATGCAGTACAGTTCATTAAACTTGGAAACAGTGCTCACCCCATAGATGGTGAACCGTGTACAGACTTCCAATCTGTGAGAAAAAGCCTCCCACAGCCTCTTGGTTCTGCTGGCGAATCTCAATAGCACGCGCCCTGCAGAGCAACAAAGAGTTAGGTCTTACATGAAAAAACACTAACAGCATGTTATTGAAGGGGTGCATCAATTAAACCACAAGCATGTGATATCCCAAATTTCTTTTCAAATCAAGACATTCAATTTTGATGGTTTTAACAAACCCACCATGTTTTATTTTAGAGCATTAACAGGCACATTTTCCAGTTGTTATCAATTTAATCGGATTCTTAAATACAGAACATTCGTTGCAGGGTAAAAAGGGCAATTATGCTCAAGATTTACAAGTTATGTGTGATATGTCATGCTTTGAAGTCATGCATAGATTTTGTAGTCAAAAGTACCGTTGACTCATATTCATCTGCTACAATCTGTAAAACCAATAAAATAGTGGTGAGGAAATTTTAAATGGTACATACTGATAGTAGCTCTATAATTACAACAAAAAGAAAGCTTATAAGCTTCTCAGATTTTCAAAATGAGTCAATTTTTATGACTTTCTGATAAAACTACATGTAAAAAGGTTAAAAAGGAAATATTAAGAAAAGTCATGTGTTACCAGTAGTTCCCCCACTCGATCATTGTCCCTGGCTGAAATAGGAACGTGAAGAGATGTTTAGAAGAAATGGTCTGACTGCTCACAACAGCAACAGAGATAAATGTATATTAATCCTAATGGGAGGAAGGTGATGCGTCCACTATGTAAGAGAAAAATGTACCCTGAGTTGGTATGATCGG
Organism: Pagrus major; assembly: GCF_040436345.1. Classification (NCBI taxonomy): domain Eukaryota; kingdom Metazoa; phylum Chordata; class Actinopteri; order Spariformes; family Sparidae; genus Pagrus; species Pagrus major. The sequence continues at coordinate 469,122 of NC_133227.1, read as the reverse complement.
AGCTCATAGATGTTGGGTCCGGGACGAGGGACAGGTTCGTTCCAGAAACTGAACTCCAGCAGCAGCTGATTCCTACGAGACAGCAGCATCTTCCCCCTCTCGTTCCTGTAGTCCATAAACTTCTACAGTAACGACAAAGAACAGAAACACATTACTCAGGACATCTGGCTCAGTCCACCAACTCCTAAATACATTTGTAAAAATATTCAAACTCAGCCAGAGAGCAGGAAAGGTCAAGACAGTGAAGTCAAGTAGATTGGTTGCACACATCAAATGTGATCATTTAAGTGCATTAACATTCTATACAACAAATCACGAGGGGTGTAAATCACCTGTTTCATCATGATACTATGCCATATTGATTCTTTGGACAATGATGCAAAATTTGCTGATATCACAAAGTTTGTCAAAAGTAGATTGTGATTCAATTTAATTCAGAGGGCTGCCGTCGATATGAGAGGATATCATCTGCCCATTTAAGTCAGTTACAGAAGAAGCTGCCAGCACTTTCTTCTCTGCTTTTTTGGCCATAAAAACAGAAGAGAAAAACACTTGTAAATAAATTATTGACACCGGTTAAGTGCAGTAAATTTTACTTTAAACTGACTCCATTGACGCATATAAAATATGGTTTAACAACAGGAACAGTTTTCAACGTTGTCGAAACAGAGAAGCTAATCGCTGTTGCCTTTGCTGAGTGAGACGCTCCATTTGTCTGTTAACCTGTCTTTTCTTTGAATAAGTCCCCAATATTTTCACACTGTTCATTTGTTCCTGAGAGGAGACTAAATATCCTCATCGTCCTGTTCTTTACTGCTTGCCATGATCTGCCTGGAACAAGCACTTTTTGAATGTTTAAGAAGGAGGTGCACTGGGATGGACAAGGTGCCAGAGGGAATTTCAAAAGAAAGGCACATCTTAAAAATGATGATATGGATCGTTGTTTTCACTCTGCATCGGCATTGGATCGTTGATCATTAAATCCATCATTACACCCTTACAAATCACCAGTTCTCATGATGAGGTATATTAAGAAATGTGGCAATGTAAAACAGAGATAAAGAGCAACCATAGTTAGCAACTATAAATCTCTGTTTTGGGAATTAGCATGCAGTTCTCGTACAAACACTTACACTTACACTTACCTTATTTATGATCTAAAATTGCATTTCTGTCAATATCATTGCACCAAAATTACAATCACACCAAACAGCTGGAAAATCACAAATAGATGGGTGAAAAAATGGTCTGTGGGTCTAATTTTCGGGGTGCGCTGCCAAAAAACGGCTGCCTACAGGTCACAAACTGCCAGTTAGCTGAACTAGTCTGAGCACCCGTTACCTTATTCTGCCTGAGTTTGTTCATGACTTCGGTGAGAGCCGGGTATCCTCCCCGATATCTCCACAGGTGAACTAGAATAGAAGGAGCAGAAGAGCCAAACATAATGCAGCTCTCGAATATGTCTCTGTGTGTCTGTCTTTTACAGTAGCAACTGTAGTTTAATTATTTATCTCTCTAGACCACCTGTGGTCTGAGCTGGCATGATGACATCTGGTGTATCACTCATTTCCAAAATCACCTCACCACTACAAAACACACCTGAAATGTGAGATTCTGACTGGAAAATGCTGCAGCAGAACAAATGCTATGATACTCATTAATCTAGTGAAATGAGAATGAGATAATGTTGATGCTACTACACAAGACCGTATCAGCTAAATCTGATCAGTATCATAAACACCACCACAATGCAGGGTAATAATAGACTAAATCCAGTGTTCAAGATGAACAATTAACAACTGAGTGAAGCAATCAATTATGAAAACTTCTAATTTTACAGGACTAAACATCAAAAAGCAACCACAATCTCTCAGAGACTGTTTGAAACAAATCTCTCAGAGGACGGTACTGTATATTGTTTTCTAGGGCTGCAAATAATGACTATTTTCACCGTCAATTCATCTGTTGATTATTATTATTTTGATTAATTGGTTAGTTGTTTGATCTATAAAAAGGGCTAGATAATAGTGAAAATGTTGTCAGTGTTTCCAAAAGGCATAATGTCTTGATGTCTTGATGATGTCTTTGTCCACAACCCAAAGATATTAAGTTTACTGTGATAGAGAGGTAAAGAAGTCAGAACAAATTCACAGTTAAAAATCAGGAATAAGATAATTTTAACTTTATCTCTTGATAAATTACTTGTGATTAATTATCAAAATAGCTGAAGATTAATGTAACAGTTGATAACTAATCACTTAACCGTTGCAGCTCTGGTGCACACGTTGTGAATGTGTTAAGTGAGGCAAATTTAGATTATCTTTATTAAGGCTTCTAATATTGCTGCTCTGTAACATTAGACACAGATTACAACTGAGGAATGATAAATGTCACCACACGGACAAAATGGACAGCAGCCCGGAAAATTGCAATACAGTCACGGCTATAATTAACTAAAATATAAAAGCTGCCAAATGGCCGGTTTGTGTCACTGGGGAGGAGAGAAACTGCGATATTATTAGGAGATTTTTTTTATCTTTAAGTCTTTATAACCTTTACAGAGTCAAACATGGAGAAGAAATGAGCACAGTTAGAAAAATCCACAAAACATCATTCTGTTCCTCACCAGCAGCAGCAAACCTGAAGGAGCAGTTTCCTTCACAGATCTATGAGATAATGAGATACATTTTCAAGCTGAATTATTTCTGACTGATTTCTGCAAGTGTTTAGATGCAGTTGAACGAAGTATGAACAAAAAAATACACATATTATATTTGCCTTGACTCATGCGATTGTCTTATGTAGCCCACTTCAATAAGTCCCAATTAGTTTTGGGAAGTATCCTAATTTTTTCAACCGAACCAATTAAAGTTTTAGCGTCGAAAAATGTAATCTAGATATCCATCTCTAAACTCTTCACTTCAAAGCCCATAAACATTCAGTTTACAAGGTGACAGAATAGAGAGAAGTAAAAAATCCTCACGTTTGAGAAGCTGGAAGTGTTCATTTTTGCTCGTTAATTGACTTCTGTGTGATTATGTTGTCAATTCATTATCTGTTAATTGATTAATTGATGGATCCTTTAAACATGACTATATTATTTGGGTTTTTAATTCATGTTTTCTGTCTTAAAAAGAAGTTCATGTTTTATTACTACACCTGTTCAAGTGTATGGTAACCTTCAGACATGGACCGTGCTCTTACCAGCTTGATCCTGCTCTCCGTACCACGTGTTCCAGGTGCCCACAAGCTCACAAGGGTATTCGGGGTCAGCGTGGATGGAAGGCAAGGTGTCCTCACTAAAGGATATATAAAGACCACACACAAATGTTTAAAAGAGAGAAATATCTGCAGTGTTTATAAAAACAGCACCACAGAACACGGACTTCTTACCAAAGTTCATTGTAAGCATCAAGGCACTCAGGCTTCACATTGTGAACTGCAAGGAGACAAAAAACATGAACTAAATAATATGTCATCTAGCAGATTTCATAAGACTATTCTAGAAGAAAACATTTAAATCCAATCTGAAAACAATGAAAAAAACACACAGTCAAGATAATCAACAATTCCCAAACACATACACTGTATTTTGTACAGATTGTTGTCTTCCTTCTTGGCGAGCAGATGAGAGTGGGCATCTTTTCGGGGGTCGACCTTTCTAACAAAAAGAGACTTGAACCAGCTGTCTTCACGGAAACCTGAGCGGCTCCTGTGACAAAACAAAACACAAAAGTTGGATACAACCGACTCTTCTTCTCCTACACAACGAGGAAATAAGAGACTAACAACAAAAGAAAGGCAGAGCAACCAGCCTACAATTATGCCGCCTGAAGTGCAAGTGCATTATGCAGTTCCTCAGTACACTTCTGTCCTAATCAGTGACTACAGTCCAGTCCAGGTAATCATGACACGATTTTCTCACTGTGCCTGTTTTGATGAAGGCCTGATGACCCGAGATCTGTCACAACTGAGGCCTATTTCCAAAAGGTTAGGGTTAGACTATTTAATCTTCTTAGCCACTTTTAAAATCATAATGAGCACAATTTAAATTAATACTTAAACCTTTCATCTGCATTTTTGTAGCCAATAAGGCTATCTGATCACAAGCGGGCCAATGAAAACCCTGACATAGGAACAAAAACACACACTCTGCAGCAGGCCCAAGTTTGGAGAGGCGACCGTGACCACTGAGCAGAACAGAGCAGAGATGGGAGGAATTTAGATGAAGATTTGGAGAAACAGAAACCCCTTTGATTGTGCGCCTGCTACTGATGCATTAAGCATCAACAGTTAAAACGTAACTAGTACTCTGAGTAGCACTAGGGAAGAATACTTTGTGCTTTTACTTAAATATTATTTAAAACTAGTGGTTTTACTTGTAATTGAGCAATTTTTCAGTACATTTCCCACCAGTTTGTCCATTATAGGGCACAGACTAGTTTAATTCTTATCTGAAAAATGTCCTTCCCCGTGAATATGATGGTCACGATTCCTTAAAAGCTGATTTTAAGGATCCTAATAAAAAAACAAAAAGTTTATTGCTATATGTTTATGATTAAAACATTACATTTAGTATTTTAAATTTTAATGGTTGAGTCAGGTTAAACTTCCATACACTGGTAGGCCTTTAAATCAAAGCACAAAGAGTTTACTTGTGCCTTGCTTTGCAATTAATGTCAGTGTAAATGCACAAGGTGGGATTGTATACTGGTTGATGAAAGCTGCAGCAAACTAAGAACTGAGACACTCCAGCTCAGGGGCCAGCAGCAGAGAGGGCTATAAGCTGTACATACTGCACATAACCAGAGGATTAGTCTACATGGACTCCTAAGCTGCCTTGCCACATAGAAAGCATTTCATTTTAAACTTAATTTAAAAGTACTCCGTGCATTGTTTACTGTTGTTTATCAGGAATCTGCCCTCTGACAGTTTGCCAGCTCATATAAACACAACTATTACTTTACAAAGTGCATTCAAGGCTGTCAGATTTTAGCAAAACTTAGTATACATCGCAGCATTTCAGTCATAAACATGTTTAAGCCAGCTTGTTTAAGGCTACAGATCTGTCGCAGCAACAAAACCGTGTCATCCACTAATCAAAACAAGTACCGCTGAGCAGCGATTCATTGCATTTTGACCTTGAAGTTTCGGATTGACAGAAACTCTGTTGTGATTTTGTATTATTTAAGCACAGGGCGACTACAACTCCACACGCAAACTTATAAAGTACGCAAGGGTACGTGCTAACGAAAGTTGCTTCACAACTTTGTAATTCGGGTGGATGATAATTAGCATTACAGGAGAGTTAGCGAGTTTAGAGCTGCGGGGGCTAATGCTATCTACGTAGCACGGAGATGCAAACGTAAGTTAGCCGACGTCTCCCTACGTTAGCATTAGCTTAGCCACCGAGCGCACCGGACTTTGTCATTGGTGACAACGCTACAGAGCATAAACACATATTAAGTTACACTGCTACATTCAAGGTGGCAAATTCAAAAAGGGTAAAACTTTCACCTTATGACAACCATGACCAGTCCGTTCGCCTGAAGCCCATTTCCCGTCTGTTTAAGGCCTTTGCCCACTCTTTGAAGGACTCTGGTCGCCATCTTTCCCCTGAACGCAGCTGTCAGTTCGCACGGCTGCAGCCGCAGTCCGGGCTGCTGCTGCCGGGGCTGACGTGAACTCACTTACGATAACGTGACCCCGTGTTAACTTCAGGCACCAGGATCAGATCACCGTGTGTGCGGCTGATTCAACACCTAGGGAGACGTGGCGGTAGTGAACACAGGAGGGCTTGAAATTACAGCAGCTGATCGTGGCCATAACTTTGATTTTCACACTGCTGACTAGACTCTTGGTGCTGTTCAGGTGAATTTCTCGTGGGCTGCACCTGATTTGAATTAAAAAAAGACTAAGCGCTCTTGTTGTCTTCTAGTATCCTTCCACTCTTGATACAACTTATTTTGTTTTAAATTGAACTCACATGGTCCTTTAAATAGGACATCTGTTTCTTTCACTGACCTGTTTGTGCACATTTCAATTATTATTAGATTATCTGACCACCAAATTTATGACAAAGATCAGTAAACATATTCATATTATCAACACCCAGAGGAGAATGCACCAATGACTGCTACTGATTACACTGCTTTTGCATATGCACTCTATATAGACTATAAGCAGAAAGACTTAAAAATAACTTTCAAACATTTTCTTGGTTTTACAGTAAACACCATGCATACATGCTTGTGAACGCCACCATGCCGTCATCATTTTATTGTAAAATCCTCAGAAATGTGTCTTGAATTCAAATCTACCCGAGCAGCAGGCAAAGAAAATGTATTTAGGCTGATTATTTCATACATTTATATTTACAAAAACACCAGAAACAGACACATAATTGCAGAGTCACATTCGAGCTAGCATTACTTCACAAAACGATGCAGTTTTCGATCATGAAGTAGGAGCTTGTGCTGGTGGAGCGTCGGCTCCGCTGGATGCAGCAGAGATGTTGAGCTCCTGCAGTTTTTCTGTTAACGTGGTATCCTCGCCCAGGCTGAGTGGAAGGTCAGTCAGAGGCTCCACAAACTCCGTTCCTGCAACTTTCTTTCCTGTCAGTGGGTCGACCACCCGACCGACCTTATACACTATCTCAGCTAGTTCATGTTTCACATGTTTGGACCTGGCCTCAGGCAGAGCCTTGAGGAGGACGATATCTCCCTCTGTGCATTGTCGCAGGGCATCATGGGCAAAGTACGTCTTCCTCTTGTTGTAGTACTGTGGGGGCGAGAACACAACATTAGACTTAGTCACTGTGCAGAGATCGATAAATTAATCAATGTGGCAACAGGTCGTGAATTGTCAAATATGTTCTTGACTAACTGCAATATTGCAGCAAGATTATTTATCATGATTTAGGGAAGTGATTGATGTGAGTGATTATTAATTATCATACAACGGCAAGTGCAAACCACAAGTTGCTCCAGCTCAAGAGCCAACTTAGTCAGATCACAAGCAAATAACCCAATGTATTCAATTTATAATGATGAAACACAAAATAGTAAAAAAACAAACTTATAACGTTATATACTAGGGCTGTCGCGTTATACCGATATTGACATTGACATAATCATGATAGCTAAAAATGAATAGTGAATGAAATGAATTAAAAGTAGTACATATATGATAACATTGTGTAAATATACCTCACTTCTTAAATGCAGGTAACTCTGGTTGCCACTCACCATAAAACAGAACAATTTATTTAGTGTAATTATGCTTTTTGTCAACTTCTGTAAAGTTACGGTTTCAGAATCTCTCCACCTCCTTACACATTTATTCTGAGCATTAATCATTTGCCAAAAAAGAGACAAAACACACAATAAAGTTAAAGATCCACCTGACGGAGCTTTTTTAATATATATTTTCTGTATACATCTTGATTCGTGAATTCTTTATGCCACACTAATCGTGCAGTGCAAATCTGATGTTGTGACAGCACTGTTACATACGGATGCAGAGAGAAGTCTCTATTTGTCAAACTGAGGCTCTGAGAAAAGGTTGTTTTGTCATCTGTACCAAAACTCAGCTGTCAGAGTGGCTCCAGTACAATAAGAAAAACCTCCTGTAATTCATGTATTTTCATGTGACAGAGTAAGTTTACATGATATAAAGGAGAAGGTGGGTTTTGTGTAACCCATGCCACCTGTGCTTAAATGTCAAAAACTTCACCTTGAGCAGGTAAGGGTCCAGCACGAGCCTCGTGACTCTCACTTTGGCAGTTTTGTACATCTTGGTCCCGATGACTCTGCCGATGATCCATTTCGCATGGACTAATGCGTGCTTCACCGACATCCTTGAAACCTCTGACCAACCCTGTAGCACAGAAGACATTAACATTCATCATCAAACATTAATTGACACGTGGTGATCAGCTGAAGGATTTGTATCACACTTCACATCAATGTACAACCAAGACTTTGGCTTTAAAATACACTACAATGCGAATAATGGGGCTACACAGTTAGCTTAGCTGCAGCTAACGTTATTTTAACTTCACAGCCGCACTCAATCATAAACTGAAAATACAGGCCACAGCGAATTAATTTGACAGTAACACAGACCAAAAAATGAGGGTAGGGTTTAGAGAAGAAACTCACCTAAGCTAAGTGACAGGGACGATTCTTCAGAAGGTCAAAACTTCCTCAGCGAGAAGGCTCCTCCATGCTGCTCCAGGTCGGCTTGTTTTGATGACGTACTACGGCAAGTAAAGAGGGACAGTTTGTGCGGTCGATGGTTTATTAAGAATGAATGAAAGCCTTCCTGCACTCTAGTTTTGGGAGATTTTAATCAGATCACTGACTGATTTATTTTTTAATGCCTAAACAAACTAAACAAACAAACTCTCGTCATTTCCATGTCTGAATAAACAAACTGACCTTTATTCAGTTATGGCAAAAATAAGTATTTCTGAGTTTGTATTATTACTTCATTAATATTGTAAATATTAAAATTCTGAGTTTGAATTTCTTGTCCAAAACTACATAGTGCCCCTTTAAATACATTTCTTTATTAACTGTTTTTTTAATTTGCGACATAACCTAATTTCTTTATATAGAATGCAAGCAGAATTGCTTTTTGATATTGACTGCAAAGTTAAATTTCTTGGTACTTTTTAGTGTTTGTTCAACTTCAAATTAAATTAGTCTTATTGAAACAGACCCTTGTTGTCGTAAGATACTGAATATATTCAGTATTGCCTCTATTGTTTTGTAGTTTGCATCATATTTGGTTGATGGTTTGCATTCACATTGTCGTTTGTTCTTTCATACAAAGAAGAGCGCTCAGAACTGCAAAATACAGAAATAATAAAATCAAAGGGAAAAAAATACAAATGTACAAAATCAATCAGTCTACTGTAAAGCAATCTTTAAGACCAACAACATTAATGTAGGTGTAACGGGCAAAACAAAGTTGTAGCCAAGTTAATTGTGACTTGTTACTGTTTTTGAGCCAAGCTAATCATTTCATCTCTGCTTTATTCTGTTGGTGCTGTTCATCTAACTGGTTAATGTGTTTTAGAGCTAAGTTAGCACTTTATGTTTTGGTTTGGTTCCCGAATTTGCTTTTCTCCTGAGAAAGATTAAATTTTCATTTTGGCCACAAGATGGTAGCAGATAAACATCACTCCCTAAACATGGAGGGAAGACGTTGGGTGGCAAGAGCTACAAGATAAGCCCAAAGGCAAACTAATATAAGCATTTATTATCACAACAGGACAGGTGTGATGGATTCCTTCCATGTTGCAGCCTGTGATACTGACACAGTTGCAGATGGTTCCCCTCACACCACCTGATGACACACATTTTTTAAGCGATGTAACCACGACAGCAGATGAGACATGGATGGCTTTGAAAACATGTCATCATAAAAGAGAAAGGAGGCTACAATTAACAACAGATCCACATCAAGACTCTATAACGGTGCAAAAACATTCAAAAAGAAAAGTAGATGAGTGTCTGGTCATCAGGAAGCCCCCATGAAGAGCGCCAGGCTTTGAAGCCAGTTTTCATAGTGGCTGAACCCGGTAATTACAACATCATGTGATGCGCTGTGGCCCAAAAAGACTTTTTCCCATAAGCTTACATGGTAAAAGAAGCATCTGTAAAACAGTGCATACATTTTTTTTACATTATTACCCCTATGAAATGACACGTTTCCCTGTCATAATTTGGACCATTCGGTCCAATAAAATTCGGAAAGTCTAGAAGAGCCACACGATTAAATCATTTTATCCACATTCAAGTTAGCCAGGCGCTAAATCAGAAGTTAGCTGGCTTGGTTGGTGGAAGTCTCTAGTGCACATGCTCTGTGGGCCTCACAACACGAAAGATCCAGGTATTGTCATTCCTGGGAAGTCGAGCTTTTTTGGCTTCAAAGTTGAGCAGCTTTCATAGGAATGAACGGGGCTCCGCCGCCGAGGCTGAATCCACGTTTTAACGAAACGTCCTTGGCACGGCAGTGCTTTAAGCTAAATGCTAACATCGGCATCCCAGTATAGTCAGCTGATATGATATAGCAGCTGTTCACAATCTTAATTTAGCATGTTAGCATGCTATCATGTACTTTTTTACTAATTAGCAATAAACACAACATTCAGCTGAGGCAGGTTTTTGGTCATAAACCAAAGCTTTGAACAAACTGATAACTTGATCTGATATGGCACTCCAGAAAAGTCATCGGATCACTAAAGTTAGCAGGATTTATCCACTGGAGAACATGAATGTCTGTACAAAATGTCCTTGCAATCAAGCCAATGCTGTTTTTTCATACTGAAGTGTTGTTTCGACTTACATTACCATGTAGAGAGAAAAGTATCAGCAGAATCACTAAAACACATTTGCCTGCATTTCCTTTAATGAAATGATGTAACTCTTATCTTAAGATAACAATATTCATAACGAGACAATTACCCTGTTATCTTTACAAAAATACCTCTTCCAATATCACGAGGAAACAAGCCATGAACTTGAGATAATGATATAGGAGAAAAAATGCATCCTTCGAGAGCCATATCGTCAAATGTTTTCAGTCCTGCACCAATTCATGTCTTCTTGGGCACTGATTTCTTTGTGACATACTTCTGTAAAAGGACCACAAATTTACCAATACCCTATTCAGCCATTCAGCAATGATAGAAACCCTTCTGGATCTCCACTAAAGCAGATGTAAATGACTGAGAGGGGGGAGAGATTAACACAGATGCATTCATACCACAGCGTTAACGGTCTTGTCCCTGAGTAGGACTTGGCCGTGGCTCAGAACCAACCACAGGCGGACCAATCTGGTCTTAATCAGGGCCATGTTGTAGTAAAGCACAGGTCTGGGTCTCTGTTTCCCATTTAAGGCAGTGCAGCATTGGTATACCTCTGCCAGAATTACAGCATTAGCCAACTTTAGTCTCCTTCATACAAGAACACTGAGACAATTCACATGGTACCAACTGTTTTCATACTGTTAAACGTGTAATGTAAGGCTAAATTGATGTTGAGCAGCGTTCAACAGAATAGAGATGCTGCACAGTGGCTGCCACCACATCATCATATAACAGTTATGGTCCAAAGAATAGAAAGTCTGTTTTATTGCACTCTTATAATGTAAAAAAACACAGGAGCAGCTCCACTATGAGGTCTATCTCTTATCAAATCTGTGGGTAAGCCTACGAGGCCCGATCACATGGTATCAATGGCCATATTACAATATTTACCCAATGATAATCACATACATACCTAATTGCAAATGCAGCCAATGTTTTTATATATGAGAGAGCTGAAATGGTCAGTTATCAGCTCTGAATCATGCGAAAGCACGGCTAAAGTGACATAAGACAGAGGCCTGATAGCACATAGACTGTGTGATTACACATGTATGTTTTCTATGATAACACACTGACCTCTTAATCGGCAGGTTTTATGTTTTCAGATTAACATGCTAGAGAAATGCTGGCATACATGGATGTTATTAGTCTTCAGATATGACATTTTTTAATAGATTACAATATTTAGCTAGGGTGTTTGTGTTTGGCTTTGACGGAGCCAATCGCTGAATTAAAATCAGCCCTTAGGACCTGTGCATGGGGTCGTTTTAAAGCTGGGAAAAGTTGAGCAACTGTATTGTAGAAATACTGGGAAGATTTGGTCATGAGAGAATGTGTTATTGATTTCAGAGTTTAAAAAAGGGTCACAATAAACGTGGTGCGATGATTTGGGACTTTCTTTTTCTTGAAATTAGGCCCCACGAAACAGCACTTCTACCCAGGCTGTGCTCTACTCGCACTGAACTCTCAAAGTGAAATGATTAATAGATGGTTTTAATTAGGGTCAGGGAACCAGGGGTGTAATTAAAGGGACAGTTCATCCCAGAATCAAAAATCCATATTTTCCCTCTTACCTGTCAAACTATTTATCTATCTAGATTGTTTGGGTGTTTTATAGACATTGATGTCTACCCGTTCCTAAATATGGACCTCAAAGCACAAAAAAAATAAAAAATTAAAACTAGAATCACCATCTCGCGGTTGTATGCCTCCGCGCACCAGTCAAGTTGCTGTTCCTGAATTATGGCGATGGCTAGTACATTTTTTGCAGAACATTATGATGTCACAGTGAAGCTGACCTTTCGCCTTTTTGATATAAAATGTCATCACTTCATAATTTTATTCTATGAGACATTTTTGTGAAATGTTGTTTTAATTATCATATGAAGTGTTGAGTAATGGCCAAAGATGTGTTTTGTGAGAGGTCACAGTGTCCAATCCTTGAGTCCAAGTGGACATTTTTGCTAAATTAAAAGAAATTACCTCAAGGCGTTCTTGAGATATGGTGTTCACAAGAATGGGACAGACAGATGGAAGGACAACCCTGAAAAGTAATGCCTCAAGCCTCGGCTAACGCCGACACAGAGGCATAAAAACCCAACAGCAATGTCTCTTTCCAGAAATAATGACCCCGTTACTCAAGATAATCCACAGAACTTGTTGTGAGCAGTTTCATATAGGAACTATTTCATTTTCTCAGCTAACTAAGCTAGCTAATGTTACAGCTCAGCCACAGATGACACCATTAATGTTTATCAATATTGATGTGGATTTTTTTGAGTAACCTACTCATGATTTCTAGAAAGATGCACTGCTGTTGTGTTCTTAAATATATTTTACGGTGCTTTGAGCACTACTAGTTCTGTTATATTTGAAAAAAGGCAGACATCTGTATGGTCGATATCTCCAATACTTGGAAAGTCGGTGTTATACACTCTTAGACAATCTGACAACACTGTGTTTTGATTATACTGAGAAGCCTAAGGAAGGTCTACCTGTTTACCAGTTCATGAGACACTGAGATATTGCTGAGGTTTTATTAATAAGGGGGCATCTACAGCTGGTCCTGGCCAAAAAGACCAATCAGTAAGCCTATTTGTCTTTTTATTTTGTGTTGGAGAATTGGATTGCTTTAGGACTCAATATCTATCAGGAACCAGCAGGACTAAGACTCTGTCATCCTAAAAAATATGCAAAAAAACATCTTTAATAGATATCATAAAGCTCGGCCTGGTTTGTTGGAAGGATGACATCAGACAGTCTCCGTCTCATTCAGCTTCCAGCACTAAGGGTTAAAAGTTGAATGTGAGATAGCACGGTGGTGGCAGCAAAAACCGAGGAAGGGCGAGGCACGGCGGACAGGAAAAAGCTCGGCAGCGCTAACATTTGTGGTCGATGTGAAAGGGCAGTGAGTCATAGGATGGCAAGCTAATGTGTTTGTTTTCGCGGTGGATTGACCGTGGGGTTAATGAAAGTGTTCCCCTTTTGAGCTGCAGCCAAAATTCAAACAGAGCTGGTGATGATTAGGCAGAGATGGTTATCCTCGAGGCCCTGTCTGTCTCAGACTATCTGTGCACTTTCTTTCATCTTTTGTTCTGCTCATTACAGCCGAAGTGTTGGTTTAACCCCAGTCACTGATGATTCGCCTTCGAGACGGCAAGTGGCGGCGCGTGGCATGTGGTCCGGACAGGGAGTTCACAAAGCCAAAAAACAATGCGTTGTTAAGCTTGTGGTTTGGGTTTGATTGTTTTGTTCTGAACCCTTTAGACCCTTCAAAATTAGGCGTCAAAACGTAGATGTTTTGAAAGTAAAGAAATTAAAAAGTAAATATCGGAGGACTATCTGCCACACTGTCGGGTAAATGTTTGTACCAAAATAGTGATGATTTAAAAAACAATGCTGAGAGTCTTCAGTGCATGTCGGTGTCATTTATAATCTGTACTCTGCTCTCTGCTGTCTTCTGTCACACAGACACACACACAAGGACGTCATGGTGCATTCAAGTTAGCATATATACGTTTGGCAATGTCTTGATTAATATGCATGATGACTCCTACCTGTCAGAGGTGAGAATTTAAACTGTCGCTAAACTCCACTCTTTGACGGTGTGACACTGCCACAACACATGACATCCTGTCTTTTCCTTGGCCTTCACACCAAACTTCCATCATGCAGATTATTACAAAGTGCAGTTGCAGTATGTTCTCACTCTCCTGCCTCTAACAACATTTGTTGTCACGGCTCGTGGTAATAGTTGAAAGTGACTGTTTATTTCATATTTTGCATGCGAGTGAATGTGAGGTGAATGTGTCCCTGTGCTGTGTTTATGCTGGTGTTCACAGGCCTCCTTCTGTGCCCTGACAGACGTTAAGGGATTACATCAACATGGAGTTCTGGGTCCTCAGGGAGAGGGGCATAAATCATAGTATTAGCCCAAATAATATCCAGCTTTTGTGGATCACATGCTGAGAAAAGAATAATGCTCCCTGTCTGTTTGTCTATCGCTCTATTGTAGTCGCTGTCACTGACGTACGTATGTTTAATTTTCAGACACAAAATCTCAAGCTCTATATACATGTGTACGGTGGATATAGAGAGCGTCTTAATGTAGTGTTACTTGTGTTGATTTTGTGTATTCAGTTCTGTTATCACAAATGTTACATTTGTGCACAATCAACTGAAAAGACACATAAGTTAATACTGACATATATTTTGTAGCTGCAGGTTAAAGTGTTTTGGACATTGGTGGAAGATGTATTCAGATCCTTTAGGCTGCTTGTAAGTTAAAGTCCTGCAGTACAAATTAGTATATCAGCAAACGGTACTTTGGCGTAAAAAGTGTTCATTATGCAGGATTATTATCATTCTACATATATTATCATTTTGGATTATGACTTCTGACACATAAATGTGTAAGCAACACTTTGATTTAGCATTTTTAATAAACTATAACTACTACCTACTGCCTCATTTTTAATAATGCATCATGTTGTTAGCATATCATCATTCATGTTTTGCTTTCAAAATCTCATTCTGCAAAATAACTGTTAACAGCTACTGTCAAATTATCTGAGTAGTAATTTCAATATTCCCTGAAATATTTCAGATGGCTAGCTATACTATGGAAGCTAAGCTAAGAAAATGCAGATAAAAACGGTAAAATTGGAAGAAACACACAGCGCCCGCGGAAAAGAAACACTGCTGCCACCAGTGTACGAAAACAAACAGGAAGTGGAGACGTAATGTTGTGCATTGAGCCGCAACAAACCTCTTTTAATTTTTGCTTCAACACGATGAAAATCGCGATGTCACAATGGTACAGGGCTCAGCAGTAGATGATTGTCAGCCATCGGTGATGGACTTACAAGTTGCTGTAGCTGGTGTGTCTAGGAGGATTGGGGGATTGGGATGCTGAACACATGGACCTCTGCCATCCCTCCTTTCTCTCCTATCAATTTCTGTCACTTCTCTACTGTCCTCTATGAAATTAAGGCAAAAAAACTAAATCATTTTTTGATGTTATTAGTAGTATTATTAGTATTAATAGTGTAGTTTTTGCTGTCTCAGGCCTTACATTGGTCTCTGTCTCTGCATGATCTAAAATATCTGAGTCAACAAATAGCAGGTTTCATATACAGCACATTGGCTATGCTAACAAATTGGGGTTGGGGTTTAGGTGCGACACTGTGGCAGCTGAGTTATGTCACCCTGCATGTAACGGCACCAGAGTCGTGTTCGGTGCCATATGTTCTACCACAAAGACAAATTAAACATTAAAGTGGGTCAGAGGTAACAATATGGTATCACTTTGGCTAATGTGCTGTAAATTAAATATCCAAGTCGGGAGGGATTCAGAGATATTCCCCGGGCAGTGACTTCATCTCTTCCTGTCTCCGCTGCCAGCCCCCTGACCTTGTACAGTGCGTGTTGTAAGCGAATACTCCCTCGAAATGGAGCGTCACACAGTTGGTCCGGTCCAGGCTTCATAATGGGACTCTGTGGTTTGACGTAGGTGATATCCTCGTCAATACCTATGGCAGAAACACACGAGATTCTTGTTTGAGCCGTGTGTCATACTTCTGCAGGCATTTTACCGTAAATCCCTGTGATTTGAGATGTCGGGCCAGTAATATGGTTCATATTTACAATTCATAACTCACGGTTGAATAATCTGATTGGCTTAATAAAGTATTTTTGTCTTTGCATAATACAAACAGTGTGATCAGGTGGTGAACAGACAATGTTTATTCTTCTGATTATTACTGTAGAAAATATTGATTATAGTGGCTCTAATCAGTAAAATAAAATACTAAAATACTTTTTATGTTAATGTGGGTTTCTGTGGATGTTTCGGTACATTTTTTGCAGTTAATCTGGGTCGCCTCTGGCATCAGTTGTAACAGTTGCGACTCCAAACTGATCTCAGCTTCATTCTCTGCAAAAGAGCAACATACAAACACTTCACAGCCACCTTTTTCCACCAGGGTAAGGTATTTGAAACTGAAAGAATGTTTTCAGAGGAGTGTACCTTTAAGAGTCACTGGAAATCCCAGCCACATCCATGTGAATCCCTATCAGTACATGAAAAACATGATTGAATTAAACAGCGATGGAGGTAGAACACCACATATATTTCCCACAGTGCAGTGAGGTCATGGTTTTGGCTTGAGTCTGCTGGGACCTCCACAAGATAATTGAGCTCTATCTCTGAACAAGTGATGAAAAGACAACGTAAAGTCCCAAACATCCCAAACATGCTTCATGTTTGGGGAGGCAGCCTGTTCGACCTGAATTAGCAATGATTGCTAAAGGAAAGTTTAAACGTTTTAAATTAAGTGCCAACAGCTGGGTCGTATCGTGCTGTGCAGACATTTCCATTCTGTGTGGTTATTAAATCTAGAGCAGTCATCTGTCCATGTTGGACTGCACGTTTGAGTTGATAACCCCTTATTATGTGTTGCAAAGACGGCATTCATCTTTTTGCCAGTATCTCAAAATGTGACAAACTGTCTCTGATAAGTCGTGTGAGGCAAATCTCTTTCAATCACTGACAAACTCATGTGAAGACAAGTCAAAAAAGATTTTTTTAAGGTATTTTTAAAATGATTGATGGAAGTCAGTCAGTATATCATTTGACATCTACTGCAGCACAACACTGTTTACTAGCTTACAGCAAACAGAGAAGAGAAAAATAGGGAGAAAATGCAAAAGTCACACATCAGCCAGAGCTCCTAAAAAACACACCAAACACTGACACTACAGACTATTTTGTCTCTAAATGTATGTAATGTTTCGTAATCATATATTCTGAGCCTGGATATTTTAATGAGTGATTTTTCCCCCTATTTATATCAAATAAAATATTGTGATCTTTCTGGATTTTGGTTTATCTGTGTGGTGCAAAAACTGTGTAACAAGAAAGGCATTTAGCTCAGTGTGTGTCCATACCGTGAAGTGATATTATAAGTACACTAAGCCCATCTAATCCCAACAGTATTGTATTTTGGCAGCCTGTACATTAAGCTATACATTAAAATATTGCATTATTTGGTACAAAAAGAAAATGACACAAGACGTATGTCAATGGAAGTGAATAGAGCTCATATATGAGATAACTTCCACAATTTCTAAAAAAAATAAAATAAAAAAAAACCTTTCCAGGAAGTGTTTTCAAATAAATTGTAATTTTAAAGCATAATTTCTAGTATTCACATCGATGAGGGCAGGCAAAATATTAAAAACAACTGTCAGTATAATGCAAAACATTTCAACAGCACCACAAACTAGTAACCTGTCATGCCAACTGGTTTATTACACAGAAGCATCTGGGAAGGCGCCCTTAGAAACTGGGCCGACACAGAAATAGTCACTAGTCGTCACACCTAAACCACGACCATAGCTGCCAGTAGTTCCTTCCTGAGTCACTGTGGTTTGGACACAAGCACGCACAGTAGAGGTATGGTAAGGCAAAGCAAACAAACTACAGCTTTTAAAGTGACTATAAAGTTGAACACACCTCTCTAAACGAGTCTAAACCAAAACTGAACACCATAACCTTCATGAAGGTATGTATGAGACCACGTTGGTTTTAGTTGGGCGCAACTAATGAACCGGCAACTGAGGGTGATTTTCCAGCACAAAGCAAGAAAATACTCAAAATAGGATTATTTAGTATAAAGCATGCTGTTGGGAAACAGATCCTGGTTGTGGTCCAGTATGTTTAAACCTTGACGATTGTTGTTTGTTTATGTGACTTTTCTCATTCACTCAATGACGTTTACAACTGAGCTCATTTTTTAATCCATCCAACAAAGTCAAAAAATCTACTCAAGTGTCTCCACTCTCTAGGAAACCGAATGTTAAAAGCAATAACAACAAAGCATCTCCATGGCCACTGCTGGCTGAGTATACTGTACCAGTAACACTGTACATCAAACTAAAGGCATTGTGTCACCATCTCATGATTTATGGCACCGCCGACCAGACAGCTCAGATAGTCTATAAAAAGATTACAGTAACTTCATTAGTTTTATTTTCTCTCCTGCCTCTAAGAAACACCCGTCAGCGCTGCTCATAGTTTCAGCATTTAGGTCACAGTTTCTGCTGCCAAAATGTCTCAACTCAGTATTCATATCATGGCTGTCTGATTGTGCCTGATTCTATGTATGGTCAGGAGGAGAGGACGTATCGCAGGTATGCGCCACAAGCAGAGCTCATGAATCCTGCTGCCAAAGTCTTGAGTGGCAGCTCGGTCCAATTGTCTCATGTCTCTCTCTCCACTCCATCTTTTTCCCTTTCAATCTCTCTCGCTTTCCTTCGCTCCCTCCCTCTCTCTCTCTCTCTTGCTGCAAAGTGATTAAATTCTCCTGTTGCATTTTGGATGCAATTCAAAGATCAGACACTTTGGAGTCATAGCTGT
Organism: Pagrus major; assembly: GCF_040436345.1. Taxonomy (NCBI): domain Eukaryota; kingdom Metazoa; phylum Chordata; class Actinopteri; order Spariformes; family Sparidae; genus Pagrus; species Pagrus major. The sequence goes on along the minus strand of NC_133227.1, from coordinate 450,325 downwards.
GGCATGCACTGGCAACACACACACACACACTTGACACACACAGTTCTGCACAGCACAGACATCGACGTGCAGAAGACAAGTGAGTTTTATGTTTATGCTCTCAATCTCGTGTAGGCCAACGCTCTGACTATCAGACTGGAAAGAGATAATTGTAATTGCTGCATTAAGTCATCGTGACAAGCTATGAATCCAGTCTCGAAAGCACAAATTTAACCCAGTTTTTTTAATGACATCATTAGTTACATGATTGCCTTTGTTCATTGGCCCTCTGGGTAAAGAACAAACTTTCTCAACTCTGGTCAAATAACATCATATAAAGCTGAACTTCCTTTCGTATCTTCCTTTTGTTCTGCACAAACCAACCAACCAACTGTTGATGATAACTGCTGAACACTAACTGATGGGGTGAAATCAATGTAAACATATTTTATGTGCACTAACAGAGGCACTGATGAGAGGTTTTTACAGCACATTCATATTTTCCAACTCTTTACTCCAATGTTGCTGTAAGTTATATTTCTCTTCATGCACTCGTGATAGCTCAACTAATGCTTTTGAAGCAATATTTCTCCTTTTCAATGTTTCCTCTCATGTTGTTGGCAGATGCCTCAGGAAACCAAACTTTATAGAGGCAACACATCCCTCTCTGCTCTGCATAGTCGCAGTAATTACCGTAATTACTGTGTTTGCGGCGGTGTAGTCATTGCACAGGTCAGTGGTGTTGTTATCCCACACACACAAACACAGCAACATCCTTTCACTGTGACAGCCAGACGCTGTCTGGCTCACACACACACAGATGCTAATGTTGTGAGGCCTGTCAGAGGAGCATCAAAAAAATATGTCAGCTGATGCTCTTGAAAACATTGAAGTCACTTTAATTGTAATTCAGTTACTCTATTAGGCCTATATGTAAAGCTATACTTTCACTCTATTGACCAAATCTACTTATACTACTCCCTAAATTGTGCATACAAATGTAAAACTCTACAAAAACTCATTGTATATGACCAGGGGGAAGGCTTAAGGAAAGACATGAAAACACATGTCAATGAAAAAAGAGCAACAGTGAGAGGATAGTTGCTCAGTGCCACAAAACAGAATAACTTCACACAGTTAGTATGTATAAATGGCAGAGATCAACATGGATATGAAGCACAGCTTTTGTTCAGAGTATAACATTTGAGATCTAAATATAAAGAGTTTACAATTCTGACGGCAGCTGATAGCATATGCTGAATGAGTAGAAAGGGTTTTTTTCCCACAAGTTCACACAATACATGCTGGCAATTGTTCAGGCTATATTACAGCATTCTTTACACGTGTATACAGAACATTTGGAATATGCATCTCGATCAGGGTTTTCAAGGCAGTTTGCGGCACACGACCTCTTACCTGTTTACGGTCAGGTGTGGGCGATGCCTAGCCAACGGTTTGTAAGGCTGGAGTAAGGCTACATTTCTGGTCAGAAGGAAAAACACAAATATTTTTAAACAGGGTTTTGAATAGGCACCATTATCACAAAAGACTGAACGAATGAAAGAGGGAGGCTGCGTTCGATAATTAGAGCATGTAATGGCTCCATGTAAACAGGACTATTAATTTACATCAGCCATGTAAACAGATTAATGGGCCATTTGTCTTTTTTGGAATAAGGGCAAGAAGAATATTTTGTGGCTGTAAACGTAGTCACTGTTCCCATGTCCCAAGATGATGATGTCACCATGTTGTACGCTGTTAATTTCAAGATTATTTTCACAGACATCAGGGATGAAGTCAGGCGCCTTCAGTGACTTTCAGTGCCTGCGTCATTTTGCGTGCTGTCCTGTGAATAAATAAACGTTTTAATAAATTTAGGTATGACACAGCAGAAGACATGATGGACAAAGTAATCAGTCAAATGAAAATGACGTAGAGCACTTCTGTTAAATGATACAGTAAAATGTTACAAAAGCAGCCATTGTGTTTTTGCGAATCTGCTTCTTCTACATTGACAGCACTCACTAAACCTTTACTCACGACACAAAAATGTCACTGTAAAGATTAAGGGTACGAGTAAAATGTTACCCAGAGTTATGTTTAATGATGTTTTCTTCATCGTTTTCTTTGTGACATTACCACTAAGCATACATGGAGGCACACATATTCCCACAGCACATTTTTTAAAATAGGTGACGCAGGCGTTCCTTCAGTGCGAACACACTGCAGCTGTCCCCTGTCTGCCAAGATGCCAAGTAGGACTGAAGCTGTGGCGCTCCTGCTCCACATTAACCACGTTACATTCATTTGGTATCAAGAGTTTCTCACTTCAGTCACATTTGACTCGTTTATTTAAGCCTCTTTCTTTAATGTGCTCCTATCAAACGTAAAGTCTCATTATATCTTTCTCACAGTAGTTAAGAAAACAAATAAAACAGGAATCGAAACAGGTTTCAGTGCCAACTAAAATGTCTCAAGAGGGCCTTTGTGCATAAATGATGTATGTGCTGTATGTGAGTAATGTGTTGAATCCCAATGGATATGATATGGTGAGAGACGGTGTGACTGTGTAACATCACATGTGACGGACCCACAAGCTCTGCCACCTGCCCACTGCAGCGGTGGCGTTTAGACAGCATTAATCAAGGGGATAAGAAGCTGACACTTGCAGGCCACTTGGTTAGTGTACAAGTGTACAGAGTCAGCAGTTACAATCACAGGAGAATGAACTGTAAGATAAGCGTATAGACAGTGTGACTTGGTCAAGTTACTGTTCAAAGCTGAGAAGCTGGCGATGCTTCAGTCTTACTGAAGGTCAAATGTACAGTAAAGAGTGGAAGACATTTTTTACCACACTGAGCATCGACAAATATCAGGCTTTTTGCTTTTTGCCATATACTCAATTACTTAACTGGTAACAGATTAACTGGTAACAGATGATATTATCATGATTGAGTATGAAAGGGACTGTCACAGTCAGTCATGTTTCTGTGTTGGATTAGTGTTTTGGTTTCTGTGCTTGTTGTGCTTGCAGAGGTGCACCGAGAGGCTGGGCAGGGTTTCTCTTCACCAGCAGCTGCTGACACAAGCGTTTGCAGCAAAACATTCGTTTTCCTATGGAACAGGGCGCCTGGTGAACGCTCATCTCTTGCACCTTGCCTAGATTTTTCTAGAAGTAAGTAATATTAATTAAATATGATGGCCAGTTGCACTCACAGCCAGGCTCGCTGCGTTTTGGAGCGACCACACCTTTAACAATGAGTCTCTGTGTGATCAGGGCCTAACACAACAGGATGTGAAAGAAAGAGCCACCTAATCTTAAGAGCTGCAGGTTAGCTACCCCCAGTATATTATATTTGTATAGTGACATATACAATTAGTCCAGTTTTAGGTTGCCTTATGAAATATCAGAGGTCTGGTTAACACACAGCATTGTGGGTATTAACTGTACGTGTTAATAACTAAGGCCTGATCACGCTTGTCCTGCGCTAGTGTACAATTTTGAAGGAACTGTGTTCGTGGAGTGGAGGTTTCAGAGGGATTTGGTGGAGGCACAATTAATCAAGGATATGTTCAACAAAATAAAGGGCCGGATTGATTCAAGTGACTTCTGCTTTTAATTTACTGTGTGTAGTTTCTCTCCACTGGGGCAGTTCATGCTCCTGCATGTACTATGTATAGTATGAATTATAATATGCTATTGATTGATGACGTATATGAGGTCTTATTTATGATCTGATCATTGTTGTCCTGTCATACATAAACATACGTAGCACAACCTCAGTGTGAACGTTTGGTGACATGTGTTCCTTGTTTTGTAATAAAACAAAGCTTGATGAAAAAAGCATGTTCACAGACATCTGGTGGTCTCATATTAGCTGAATGCTTGAGGCTGCAGAACAAACTGACACAATAATAAATAAAGAACAGACTCTCTAGTTTTTCTTTCTTAATTTCTAAAAGTGCAGCTTCGATACGACTTCAGATACTGTAACTGTTATCTGTACTATACATGAATTATCCCAGGTGTGTGTGTGTTAATTCTCTCACTCTTGCGTGTGTCGGTGTCCTTGTTCTGTCAATGTTTCGTCACTCTGCTGTTAACATAAGTAAGCAGCAGGTCATCATTCACTCTGGAGGTGGCGAGAGCTCCAAGTGGGCTCTTCATCAACTGGCCAGCGTCCATCTGTGTCCCTCTCCTAATGAAACAATAGTCATCTGTTCCTGCTGGGACCTCCGACACCGTTTGTCATCTTCCCTCTTTCATAAACTGCACTCACACTTACAGTTATATAGTTGAAGTCCTCATTGTCCAATTTCAGATCAAAACTGGACTAACATGTACACTTTCTGGAGGTGTGTTACTAACCTGTCATCTTGCAGCATGACGAGCGTCTCCGACCTCTTCGTGATTTTTTAACCTTCCTTGGTGTTCGTACCCTGTACAAACATGCAGCAAAAAAATAAAGTAAAAAAAAGATTAATATGAGCATCATGAATCATTTTTACACTCGACTTTCCAGCATGAGCAATAACTGGCTATCAGATGTCAGAGTCTGCCTCCTTATGGCATTAAAACGTTGAGTTTGAGGGCAATTTCCTGTAGCTGGTACAATTATGTTCTCACTGCTCATGAACTGCACCGCAGTCCACTTGGAACAAGACCAAGAGCTGTTGTGTTTTCAGGTGGCGTGGATACAGATTGATTGGCATTTTTAGCACCTGACTAAATGCAGAGAGCCGAGGGAGAGACTAATATAAACCATTTCAACATGCTTGGTGTTGAAACGACCTCAGAAACAAGCACACACGCTGTATGCTCACACAACAAACACAACACACACAACACACACGTGCTGACTGAGCGCTGTCATTACAGATCGCGCACCTCGTCATCGTCACATCACCAAACTCATCATCATCATCTCTCAGCAACTGCAGACAGCTCCATAAGACAATGGATGGATGTGAACTGCATCAGCAGGGGTCTTGTCAGGTTTTCAGCGTGCACATTCGCAAGTGTAAAACGCCATCTGATCTGCCAAGAAGATAGATGAGCATGCTGTCTTATTGTCACCCTCTGATGATGTCAGCAGGAGAATGAGATGATTTCCTTGTGCAAATTGCCTCCATCTGGTCACTTTGACCCTGATGTCGAAGTGATGACAGAGACGGACTCATCGTCGGGGTCCTCGGTTGGGTGATCCTCGCTAAACGGAGAGCTGAATGACCTCACATTGCATGATGGGGGTTCCTGTCGCTGGGATGTGGCGTCACAATTAAATCTGTTTGGACTTGTGTGCTATAGGCCTGACCCAGGCATGACTCTGGATGGATTACAGTCCTGGCACTGAAGAAACTCTGCTATATAAACGTCTGCCACTGAATGTGGTGAACCAGAGAAGAGGTCAGGAGTTTATAAAGTGAAGAAGGGTGAAAAGAAGCAACACAGGCTGTTTGTGTTGAGGATTGAGTTACTTCAAAGATGATTTTAGTGTTTTTAATTACACATTATGAAGCACTATGAAGTATCAGCATTAACTACAACATATTTTGTTCGTTAAATGTCTAGTAAACAAATTCAAATTGGCTTCATTGGCATGGCAAACAGACATTTACAATGCCAAAGCAACAACTACGAAAGCAAAAATTGTATTTTAAGAGAAGAAATGTAACTTTTTCTCATATATATATACATGCATGTCTAATTTAAACCTGCAGTGTGGGACTTTTGTCTGCCCCTGGCAGTGAAAGTAATTACACAAATACCGGTGTTCAAGTGCAGGACCGTTATCGCAGGCTCCAGATTTGAAACTCTGGTATACTGCAAAAAAATGGGATTTATCTGGCAGTAACAGGCTTAATCATTGTTGCGTGATCTCGTTTGGCAAGTCCTTGAATGTAATTTGACAGCCATTTATATGTAAAAGTTCTTGAAATTTTAGAAAACCATTTCTTATCTCGACAATTCTGTCCAACGTTAACAAGGTAGAGTAACAAAATCAACATGCGGTGTGAAGTGGCCTACTGTATCTGGAGAGAGATGATGACTGCAAAAGAAAAACCTCTGGTGATTCGATAGATACTTTTTTCAAGGTCTTGAAGTATCTGATGGTGCAGAGCCACGGTGGAGGGAAATACAAATCATTCATTTTGTACTTAAATGGCTGTTAAGATAAGAAATAATTTCAGAAAAAAATCCGCCTTTATCAGTAATATTCATTATAAATCAACTGCATACATTTGCTCACTTCCTGTTTTATGCATCTGTCACAAAAGACGTCTTTCCCATTTAAAGAAAATCCCTTTTTTAGAACTACAGGTTATTATTACCAACCCTGAGAGGTTAAAGATATCTACCATTAAAATGTTATTCAACTTCAGAGCTCAAGAATAAAATGATACAATTCTCTTTTGCAAGAAGGGAGTGTCATCCTTAGATTGTTAAGCAACAGAGGCCATCTTTATAGTTTACAATGATAAGATACCATGAGATTTACATTGCTGGGATGTGGCGATGATTTTCTCTTAAGAGGAGTTGGCCCAAAAAAATACATCAAATAGACCTACAAGTTACTAAACTTGTTTTGAGCTTAAATTTATGAACATACGCAGCTAAACTTTCTAGATGAGTTTCCAATATCAGGGATTCATTGTTGTGACTTTGGTCTATTAAAGGTACAGTAGGCGATTCTGGAGAAAGATAGCCATCAAATGAAAGCGTCCGTATTTGATGACCTGGGAATGACACTCAAAAATTGGTCGTTGGCAACAACAACAACAAATCATACACCAACCCAAACTTATCTGACTTAGCAATACAGCATCTTTCTCAAAAATCGCCTTACACACTTTTAAAAGATAATCCATCGTGGAACCAGTTACCAGGATTCACAGGGTATCAATTTAACTTCATATATCATTTGAGGCTCAAGGTCATGAAATGATACGAAATGTACCATGAAGGGCCCTAAAATCTACTTAGTATTAACAGTATTTTTAATATCACAATTGCCTCTGCATGTGCAAACACGCATTAGTTTGCATGAATGTTGTGTTCTAGGAATACATCATGTGAGGCGTGTGTGTTTGTGTATGTGTGTCATGTCAAAGGATGTCTGGCATGGAGTGAAGCATTGACCTCATCATTCCACTTACATCAGTCTGCCTACAGAAAGCGCAACACAAAACATCTGACGGAGAGAGTGAGACACACACACACACACACACACACGGTCCATCGTTTACATACGTGGAGAAACTTGGCAGGAAATAAGATTTGAAATCCTATCTCTGACCTCACAGAGAAATTACCTTCTGATTTATGCTGCCTCGCAGCACAGCATGTGTGACTCTCACATTCCCACTCAATCGCTTCCTAAACCTCACTTTTTTTAACTCGAGCATTCACAGTTGACACAAGACACCGCTGCTGATCTTTTACACACACACACATGCACACATAAAGTGCACTGAACTCTCCGGCCTCTCACTTTTCTCTGTATGACCTCCTAACCCAGCTTTTTCCTGTATCCCTCACGTCTTTCAGTCTCTTTTTTTCCCTCGCTGCACACTGATGGATGGCCCCTTCTGTACGTTACAGTACTGAGTGTTTATGTAAGGCGCTGTTCTTTCTGTGTTGTTTCAACCCTCTATGGAAGAGAAGCCTCCCCCCTCCATGGCGAGGGTCGTTATGAGTCATGGGAAGGGGCCTGCTTGTAACGGGCAACATCGTACAGCATAATTCATCTGATGTCACAGTCCTCAGCTGCTTTTTGTGGTATAAAACCTGTGTTATTATGTCCCTTTGTCTATATACTATTGGTATAGTCTTATTTTCCTATGTGAAAGCAAGAGGAGAAAACACTTTTGGGAATTTGTAAGTGTTCCCATGTTATCATGATGTAATTCTACCTCAAATACTTAATTAAGCCACTTAAGCAAATGCTCACCGTCTTCCATTTAAATGGTCTTCCACATGCTGGAACACTACTCATCAGGACATGCCCCCACTTTCTTTTTCTGTGTTTTTTTTCTCTGTGTTCTCATTTCTTGTCATTAACAATACTTCTTTGTTAGTCAGTATCATCGCTGACCCATCTGTTGTCCTGAGCAGGGCGTAGCCTATAATCAACACATGGTAGTCTGCAGCCTCAAGGACCACACGACCAGCTGCACTGAAATGTTTGGGTCGGGATATCAGTTTAAAGGTCCAGTGTGTAGGATTTAGTGACATCTAGTGGTGAAGTTGCAGATTGCAACCAACAAAACAACCCTCACCTCACTCTTCCCTCGGAGAGAGAGAGCCAGCGTTTGGTTCGTCCATTCTGGCTACTGTACCAATCTAGTTTTGTGTTAAACCACTCAGTGAACAACACCATCTCGCTCAACGTATGTCACCAACACCAACATGGCCGCCACATCGCGTCGTTAAGTGAAAGTAGAGTTTGTCAGTTCTGTGAGCAAGCTAATATACTGTACAGGACCAGCTCTAAAATGTTTAAATTATAGGTTTGGTGACCGTTCAATGAGACTACGTCACTAGCGCAACTGTTGGCTGTGTAGTCTTTATAATTACGTATCTTTTAAATTGACAAACATCATATATGTAATTCACGGCACTCAAGCGGGATCAAAAAATGATTTGTCTCTCTCCATTCACTACCATACAAAGTGACTTTGGCTCTATAGATCCCCCTCCAAATTTTACACACTGGACCTTTAAAATAGAGGATTTAACTTAAAAGTTATAAGTATATATATATATATATATATATATATATATATATATATATATATATATATATATATATATATATATATATATATACATATATATACAGTATATATACACACATACATATATATAAAGAAAGCTGTTATTGGTTAGTCCTCCGCAGTTTTTCATGTCAGCCTCCTCATGTCATCCTGCGTGACATTGTTCAAGGCTGCCTCGTCACTCATATTGCAAACAGCTGCTAATAAAGCTTTGGTGAAACAGCTCACTCCTTCTACACGATCAGGAAGACCTGCAACAGCACTGCTAGGTGCAGAAAACTTCAATATCTGACAAAGATTCCAAGCTAAAGTGGATACAAATAGAGACTGCAGTGTGTATTATCTGTAACAACTGTGGCTCACAATACGTCCATGGCCAGTGTTTACATTACATTTTGCTACATGGCACACTATCCTACCATGTGACATAAGCAACTAGGTTACAATAATAGAAATGTTGGACCATAAAAGAGACAGTTTGGATCCACCAAATGTTGTGAAATACAGTCACAAAGACTTTATAAGAGCTTAGAGTGGCGACTGTGGCTGTTTCACAAGAATTTAAGACAGATGTGACTGGATCACTTAGGACAGATTCAAGGTCAGTCTCTGTAACACATTATAGTGCTGTCAATTTTATATCAGCTACAACTTAACTTTAAACTGATACATTTCTTGCTACGTAATAATTACGTTTAGACACTGGTAAGGAGGAAGGCATCGCTTTCTGATATTGTAATGAAGAGGTTTTGACATGTGATTAGGCCAGCAACAATCATAACAGAGACAGAAAAGCCCATTTGTGGGAACAGATTGGTCCGATCAGGACAGAGAACTCCAGGAGAGCAGGATCCTCCTGTTCTGGTACGTACACCTGCAATGGTGCAACAGGGAAAGCTACCAATTTCAGCGCTCCCGGTGACGGCTTATACTACAAACAGGCCAAGCGATGAAAAACGCTTGAAGAAAAGAAAGAGGCAAAGAGAGCTGCCTCGAAAAAATGAAAGGAGTCGTGCAAGTGTGGTGATGTAGAGAGGAGGGAGGGATTGCTAACTGCAAGACGGACAGGAGGTTAGCTAAAACGATGACAACGCTTACAGCAGCTTTACTGCCAATCAAAATTTTAAAAAATGTTCAGCGTTTTTTTGTTGTTTTATTGTCTGACCGCACCAGCGCTTCCTCCAAATCATCAGATTATCATGTACAATAACGATCGTACACCACCAGCAGACCTACTGTGATGTCAGACTACCGTTTTAAAGGCAGGAGCTTGGAATCATGGCTGTTGTTTATTGTCTATTTTATTCTAAATGGGACCATAACTTATAAAATTAACATCTTGCTGCAGTGAAAAAGACTTGAAACTAGAGATCGAGACCGTAAACTCATTTGGAAACTGTTTGCTGAGGTAATAAATCAAGTGCGAAGTAGGGTCATTTTTTCATAAGCTTACATACAATCGGATTTCTTTCTGAAACCAGTGCTGTCGCCACCTGCTGGCCATTAGAGAGAATGAAGGTGAAAGGCTTCTCGGAGGATCCGTCCATATTTATGCAGTCAGTGAACTAGTCAGAGAGCCTCATTTGTGATTCAACACTTCAACCAACAGCTGCCTAAAACTAACAATTCCTGATGTTACACTTTTACAAGGAGACAAATGATTCCCAGTTGGACCCTTCATGCACCTGACTACATCCCACTGTGCAGTGAAAGATGAATTATTTCCATGATTACTTGTATTTAAGGGGTGTGTGTGTGTGGTTGGCTCGGGGCCTGTGGATTTGCAGATGTAATTCTTTGGCACAGATAAGTCGTGAAAGTCGATCCTACGCAGGCCTTTTAGCCTGATATTCACCAGCACTCCAACCAGTTTATCACGTCTAACAAGTGCACGTCTGAGTGTGCACGTCTGTCTGTTTTTCTGTCTGTCTGGGTCACGCCTTTTCTGTCTCCCTCTCTGCATTTTACTCCCTTTTCCTCTCTATCACTCGCTTGCTCTCCCTCCACCACCCAGAGGGGTAAATGAGCAGTCTGGCGGGAGGGGGTGAGCAGTCCTCCAAGTACACGAACGGCCATATATAGGCAGCAGACGTTAGGTAAACGCTAGGTAGACGTTAGGTAAACTCAACACAGGCACTACTCAGTCAGCTACTTTATTTGTAACACCGATACACTTCTGTGAGCTGGCAGAGGTGACAGCGCGTGGCACTGGAGGTTGTGTGGATGGATGTGGGGAAGTGGGCAGCAGGTGGATGAGAGAGGCTGCGTGAAACTGTGAAAGTGTGTATGAATCACACTGTCTACACACATTACCACACACGAACATTTTCGCCAGAAGAATAACATCTTAACTTTGTTTAGGACATTTTTGGCAATAGAGCCTGCATTTCTGTGCCCATTTGGAGGTATTTTTCTTATTCCTCACTACAGCCGGCCAAATGCAGACAACATGATGTCATGTCTACACGTTTCCACTGTAACTACATTACAATACAGTTTTATATAATGATAATAATCCATTTCAACATTCCTGACAGACTGTACTAAAGTCAAACCAGAATAGGCAGAAATCCTTTTTAGAAGAAGCAGGAATCAATTCTCCTCCTTCAGGTCTATGTGTGTCTTCTAACGTTTCTTAACTGGAAACATTTGCTGTCTCACTCTTACTATGCCATCACTGAAGCTGCATCCTACATGTGTAACCTACAACTGAACACATGAACTCTACAGTCTCTCAGCACATCACATTAAAAGCACAGATCGGAGAACTCTTATCACTGTGAGATATTTTGGCTTTTGCTGTCTGTGTTCTCGTGTATGTGACGTCTTTGAGATGCAGCCTGTAGGAGCCATTTTCTGTTTGTTTTGGTAAAGAACTACATAGCCTTTCTGCTTGAGCTTAAAAACTCAACTTAACTTTCCGTGCATAACAACAGATGCAAAGTCCGTGAGCAACACTAAACATTCTGGCCCTTGAGGTTAACGTTACCTAGCATGCTACTGTTGACAGAAACTCAAAATCTCACTTTAGTTCAGTTAAAGAATATAAAGCCTGTGTTGACTGTGTCTCCCCACTCATTCACACTTGTTTAACCTGTTGCTTTTGGTCTTTTCTCACTGCAACGCATTGCTACGAGTTGTTGCACTACTCTAATCTCCATTTTGTTTACGTCTGCTTCCCCATGAGATCACCTAAGGGGGGGGGGGGGGGGGGGTGTCACATGTGAGCCCAGCTTTAGTTTGCAGAGCTATAAAGCGCTGAAGGCACATCCAAGCTGTGTGTGTGGTTTATTCAAAATGTATTAATATTGAACGTGTCCGAATTGCACCAAATTCAACGCTGCACTTCCTTGGGTCCTCAGCAACACACCTGCCAAATGTGTAGAAGATTGGCGGAACGGTTCTCAAGATATGCAAAAAAACATACAGACATACTTTGAATCCACATAGTGCACGTTTGATGCCTGCATCGAAATAATGCACTACACTGTTTCAACCGAAATCTAGACCTTCAATCAACCAACTCAGCAACTAAGTGATATATGTTGTGGATATTATGGAAGCGTGTTGAAATCCATCCCTATAGGCTGACTGAGAGCCATGACAGTGGCTCATCTTCATTCACTTTTTTAAAATAGATACTCAGAGTCCAGAATCAAACAAAGAGGAAGGGCGAAATGCCGAAATATTTTTTGGGTTAGTCACTGTTTCCATTATTGTGCTGTATTACATTAAAGGCCGTTATGGCTGTTTTGGCTTTGTTTTGGTCATTACTCTGTTTTTTATGCAAGACATGTTTGACTTTGAGGATATGAACGGCGGTCTGTTAGAAAGTCAGCTGCGGTTCTCGACAGTCTCCCATCCTCCTCACACAATCGTAGCTCAGGGGAAGCAGAGGCGTATCCCAGCATGCATTTGAAAGGACGTATGAAAAGCTCACATTTACAGTTTTACTCTCCATTTCTTCAGACTTGTATGCCTCTGAGTTTTGGGCAGAAATCCACATTAACTTCAGGTCAACATGCAAATGTTTGTTATTGCTTCTCTATGTGTTTACACGTGCAGGTGCAATTATGTCACTATTATGGCTATAACTGTAGTGGAAAATTGTACTCAGAATGAATAAACAGGTCTGATTTTCTCCTTATGCATACTAACTGTAGTGGTCTATTTATGCACTACGCTCTGGATGCAGGAATTTTCAGATGTTTCATGTTAAAATTATGGAAAACAAACATCAGTAAAATATCATATGCAACAATGACATACTGCCTATCCGAACCTACTACGCAAGATCATAAATTGTGGTCTATTGTACTTTTAAATCATGGAAAATGACGCCTCTGGTGTCTACTTGTTTTCTGTGTGTTTCCTCTTGACTTCACACCTGAATTAATGACCACAAGACTAAAAAATGTATATGGCTCTCAGCATATAGTTTTCATTTTCTCCCTGCATACTTCAATTTTCTTGCCCAAGCATTATTTCACTGCATAACTATGTAGTTCCATCAAAGCTGAACACAAAGCACACCAGGTCCGAAAACAGAGCAATAAAACCAGACTTTAGGACCAATTATGGGTGCTCAGGTAGCACTGCCTCTCTCTCTTTCTCTCTCTAACACACACATACACTGGTGAAGGAATACAAATATACAATACACTGTTTCTAATTGAGCCATTTTGGACAGAAGTCAGAGCCACAGGTTTCTACATGATCACATCTCAGAAACATTTGCCACATTCCAGACTGGTGTAACTCACATCAGCCTCTGCTGGTGGCTCAGTCAGTCACTTGTGATAAACTACTTATCATTTCATGCAAGAGTCTGCAAGTGGGCTCGATAATAGGCCACTTCTAGCCCAGAGCAAGTTTGTTATCCACGAGCCACAGGGTCAAAGGGCTGCAGGTGAATATGATTTATATACTCATGTCTGCCTCCCAGAGGTCAGTTAAGAACTCTTATGTCCACTCATCAACTTTGAAGCAACACTCTTCTGCAAAAGGATGAGCAACACGCTCTCTGTAACAGCACTCGAGTGTTTCTCCCCTCCTCGGTCTCTCAGTGTTTAGGTGTCATTACTGTAACTCATTTACTTCATCTGTTTCCAGGCCCATTACCTCCAGACAAAGAAATTGTTTCTGAATCTTGCCAAGAGTCAGACATCGACCCTCAGGAGCTGGGACAGGACCAGCCAGCCCAAACATGGAGAAAATCCCCAGCGTTACCACTTGTTGAAATAAAAACACTGATTGTTTCCAGGTATGCTGACTGGTGTGTCTCTAAAGCAGCTGGGACGCTGTTGGACAAAAGCTGGTGAGGCTTTGTGGATGAAAGTCCTCATGTCCAGATGTGACTCACAGGGCAGGTGACACCTCTGATGGCTATCATTTAAGATGATCTTTCTTATTAAGGCCATGTGTAAGTCACTAGTAAGAGCCTGGTCTTTTCTTTGTCTTCTCTTCTATGCTTTCTTGCACAGTGTTTCCCCGAGTCTCAGAAGATGCTATGATCTGATTTTAAGGTCACAGCGATTCACTTGTTTCAGGTGTTCTTCTACTCCCCTGGTCTATAAAGAGCAGCTTTACATTTCAGGTTTTATTACTATTGACATAACTTCATTTTTTCTCTAGCAACAAGCTCCGATGTGTGAGGACGCTTGCCAAACTACCTCCACCCCCCAATGTGCACACACACATTTCAGACAAAAGGCTGCAATAACAATGTTTATGTCTCCATCAATCATCCATATTTACAAGTTTCACAATATTTATGTTATCATCATTGGATTTTTTAGTACCACGCACTAAGTTGGCTGCTCACATATGAATCATTCAAATTAGTCAGTCACTTGAAGAAAGTCTAGGAACAAAAAAAAAGTTTAATCAGGATAAACTGTCAGTATGTAGCAGGATAATGTTGTAACCTTCTTGCTTTTTTGGGTCTGAGTATGTATTACCAGAAGATGTTTTGTAAAATTGCAGTGATTTGCAAATCCCATGTAGGATGGGCCAGATGTTTGGCATGAAGGAAATTAAAATCAAACTGAGTATTTATATACAGCAAGCAACTCATCCATCTTTTAAAGCTACAGGACTCCTCATAAATGCATACCAAAGATTAAAGATTAATGTCAGTTCTCAGTGTTTCCCCTCCACTTAAACTGGACACTGTTTTGAAATCTATAAGGAACTTCTGGCTCAGTTCCTTTTTCTTGTTGAGATGCCTGGAGAGAAAAGCAGGGAGCCACGATTCTTTACAATTCAGACTCTCCTGCGTCTCATACATGTTCTCTCTCTCTCAGCCCCCCACCCACCCTTCATACTCCCTCTTTTTTGGCAGTAGAGGACCAAATAAATGCAGCCTAACAGTCATTGGGGGGTTAGAACAACCCATTTGGTTTAATGAGGTGATCCAGTGTGTTTTCTCTCCTCCTCTTGCCTTGTCTATCTTTCTCTGTGTGTCTCTTAGCCAATTACACAGTGTCCTGTCTTGCATCCTGTCCCCATTTTTTTCCTGCTCTCGCTCATTTTCCCTCCTTCTTTCTTAAGGCCTTGTTGAGTCCTGATAGGCTTGCTGGGGATAAAACCTGGAGCTTTGGAGAGGAGAGGGACATTTGGGAGCGAGATGGCGAGAGGGACGGTGGCCACTTACCTACATGGAGTCCTTCTCCTGGCTCTGTGGAAACCATCGCTGCAAGGAGGTGGGTTCCCTTCACTGCATGTGCTCGGCGCTCAGCGGTGCAGCACCTGTGGATCAGGTGTCACATAAAGTTAATGTAGCAGTTTTGGCAGGACAGGGATGCATGCACTTAGGTCCTCTTTTCTTTTTAATGTTCGTTTAGTGCATTTGTGATTTTTTGAGCTGCAGCAGCTATGTTTATGATGAAGATGATGAGGTTGTCGTGGATTCTAGTAGAAATTCGCTGCTGCAGGTTATTGACTGCAAAAAGTTCCCTGCTTGACAAGATTGAAAGTTTTAGATTTGGAAATGACATTAAATATCTTGTCTTAAAAGTTAGCAATAGTTTCTATCTTTTGATTCATGGAACATTTTTGATCATGCATTTGTTTCTATGCCTAAATTAATGAAAAAATCTTAAAATTGTGTAAATGACTGGATGTAGGTAGAGTGAAGAAGCCACATACTGTTTTCTTTCACACAAAAAAACAAACATGTTTCAAGTTGAAGCATAATCATACTCCACTAGTGTAAGTTTTTTTTATTCTTCTTCCTCTTTTCAGAGTGCTAAAATTAAGAACGCAAAAAGATTAAGAATTATTTGCAAATATTCTGTGTATTTATTCACTTATTTTTGCTGGAGCAAGTCTGATTAAGTAATTTGATCTAAAAAAAAACAACAGAAAAAGAGCCACTCACATCCAGACTAACAAACATATTTTCAGATCCCTTGTTAAGAAAATGATCTTGCTGCATGGACAGATAATTTCATTAGTATTAAGTTAATGTATTATTTCTTGTATCCCCAAACCTAACTTTTTACAGTGTGATCATTATAAAATTGACTTCCTAGAATGCACACTGTAAAACATTTGCAAAAATTTGCCAAAGATTCAAACTTCTTTCAGCGGGATTTCACTGAAGAGAGGTGACAGTATTTTCTGCAGTATCATAGATGCTCATCACTGACATCATTATCATTCCTGCAGTCTTACAGTTTACATCTTGTCTGAGGCAGCTGTGAAGTAACGACTGAGAATCTGAATTGATTCGCAATCTCTGATCCAAAGATCAAACTCAGTCTAGCTGCTAGATTAAGAATCTGATTGTGGGGAATACTGGGTGAGTTTCCGTTGGACAGTCTTTACCTTTCCTGCATTAAAAGGTATTCAGGAGTACTGCCAACACCTCTCAGAGTGGAGAGCTTTTGTTCTTAGTAATAAACAAAACTTGTCATTGTTGACATTTTTGTTGATTGACGTCACGTTCCACACATGTTCTTTAAGGATGTACAGAAGTAATTCCCAGATGGTTCTTCAGTATGTAAACATCTTAACTAAGGACAACAAATCCTTAAACAAACCATGAGCCCAGGTGTATTTCCCTGCTCTTCCTCCTCAGAGTGTTATAGTTAAAGCTTTTAATTAGGTGCAACACCCTGTTAAAAGCTTTAATTATAACCGTGTGCTCAGACCTCATCCCTCCAGAGCCCGTCTAATTGTCTTGTCAGTTTAAGCTTTGTGTTGGCTGATGTAAGGACATTCCTCTCATTCTCATCCTCATCCTTGTCTCACCCCGCTGCACACTCAGGAGACGTGTCATTGGTTGTTTCTGTTGTTGAGTTTCTGGGTGAGTATTTGTACTTCGATCTCTACATTTATCAACGGTCAGTTTCAATCACAAGTTAACTGGAAACCTTTCAGCACAGGATATTCATGGTAACTAAAAGCAATGGTCAAAGTGTTGGAAACGACAGACTGTGTGATGAAGACAGTAAGTCTGATTCAAAGTGCATTTTTAAATAGTAGACGGTACAGAGGTGACTTTTTCTGAGATCTTCATAACAAATTCACTTGCATTCATTTTAAATTTGTTTTTGAAATGAACAGCAGCAGCAAACGCTACAACCCAGTCGTCAGAATAAAATGCTGACAATTTACTTTTCTGCAAATCTCGGATATTGAGACTTTACGTTTCTTTATGTTGCAACTTTACACTTCTTTGGTCTGGTTAGGTTTAGGCACAAAAACCACTTGCTCAGAGTTTGGAAAATCTCTTGCGTTGGCTTTCCTGGTTCTGTTGCTATACAAACACGGCTGGAAATTGTTTGGATGTCTTGTCAAAAATAGAAGTTTTTTCGTCTCACAGAGCTGTAATGCCACCACCATCCCCTCCACCTCCCGACACTGAAATCAGTTCATATACATGTAACGTGAAGGTGATATGACACATATTATTCAGGCGACTGTGCTGAAGGTTAATGGCTCTGTGAAGCTCGATGTAAAGAACACTAAACTGTTCGAAAGACAAACCAGAGAGTTAGAAAAAAAATAGATTTTGACCGGATGGTGGAACTGCATCAAATTGGACGGTAATTTATCCAATGTTGAGACATTTAGTCTCATCCGCTGTAAACGATGAATGTCTTTCTGAAAATTGTGCCAATCTATCCTGCAGATGTTGAGCGATCACACTAAATAGATGAAAGGTTTGACCTGCTGGTGGTGCTAGAAAAGAAAGTCAGGGGATCATTAATGTCTGTACAAAATTTCATGACAATCCATCTAATAGACTGGAGATATTTCAGGGACGACTGACAGACCACTAGAGCCACACCGCCAAAGTGATGATCACAGTTATGCGATATCATTGACAGAGTGATAAAATGAGACAAACAATTCTAATTCAATGCTGAGATATTAATGTCACTGTAGAAAAGCTGTGAAGTCTGGACCATCTCTACATGTCAAATGAAGAAAATATCTTTATTTGAATTCCCTTCTAAGACCAACTGCTGTTTTATGTCATGTTGTAGTGAAACCCGTCTCTGCTGACTTTGAGTGTGTAGTTTTACCTGTCCAATGTTTCATTTCAATAAAAATTCCTCCAGAAAAGCTTTTTGGGTTGGAGGCGTTGTTTCTGTCCAGCAGAGTCCAGCAAGCAGAGCTGAATGACTGAATAGTTCAGTTATTTACTGTGTGTTGTTAATGTGCTGTACATGGCATTACTGTGAGATCAGTAACTCACATTCTTTAAGAATCCCAACAGACCTCTTCTTTTCACATCTGGACGGTGGGATCTTGAAAAACCTTTCCTTTTATAGTTGTTCACTCTCTGTGTTTCTATTTTTGGCTGATTTGTGATTTGTGAAACTGAACATAGGTGCAGAAAAGTGTGAGAATTATGACCAAAGCCGCATGCCTTTTGGATGAAGGGGTGTTTGTTATCAGCTGCAGAGAGACTGAAACACAGAGCACAGGGTTGATAATCACTATACACAAACACACATATAAACACACTGAACATATGGACACACTCACACCTTTTTTTTCTCTGCTTGTGTGGCATCTGATTCTATTTGTTAAATGTGATGCTGGTTATTAAATTACACTGTTTTTATTGAGTGCTGGCAAAGCGGAGAAAATCATGCCTCATTAGCAGTGAATGGTGACTCATAAATTCCACAAATTCTGTCATCTGTTAGGAGTAAAAAACAACGAAAACACCTTTCAACATTAGTGCTGCAATGTATAAAAACATTTTTTGTTAAATTACTAAAATTATCAACAGAATATGAAGAAATGACGCTGTCAAAGACATCTGTGTACTGTGTCGCAGGGACATCTACTGAAGTTAGCCCGCCCTGTCGCTTAATACCACTTTGTACCTGTACCTTCTACCTGGTCCAGCCATGTTCACTGAGAAGCTGTTGAACCCGGTTACCTTACCCGCTCCCCAAAGCTCCTTTGCTAGAGGTCCAAACAACATCAGCACTAACCCAATGCAGCAAGCTCCCAGTCCCGAGTCCCAGTATTGCCAGCTATTAGGACCGTGACTGCAGCTGTATGGCTAATTGAGCTAACTGGCTAACAGCAGCCACAGTTAGCTACAGTGAGCAGCAGTTATCGGTCACTCAGGTGATATTCTGCCCCCTATTTGATTGGAGTATGAATTCCACAGGTGGCCAATTTTTACATATTGCACCATTAAACTGTTGTGTGAATACAGCTGATCCAAACTTTTTGGTTCTTATAAAAAGAACAGACCGAATCACTGTGGCTTTTTTATATATAAAAAGTGATATTTTCGACAGAGCAACTAGTAATAACTTGAAACCATTACAAAAACACATTGTTTCTGTGTGTCAGGTGTATATATACCTGCTGGTGGAACGGCAGGAGGAGCTGGAGCTGGCGTCGGAGCTGGTGTAGGACCTGGAGCTGGATTCGGACCAGGAGGAACTGGAACAGGATTTGGCCCTGGAGGGGCTGGGACTGGATTTCAGCCTGGTGGAGGAGCTGGACCAGGAACAGGTGGAGCTGGTGCTGGTCTAGGAGGCTTTGGACCAGGGGCTGGTGGAGGTGGATGTCACTTGTGTTTTCTGTTAAATTTTATAAACACTGATTGCGGCTCAACATTTCAGATTGTGTCGTCACTTACAGAACTGCCATTTTCTAAATTTTATATTGTTTAAATGACACGAGTTACTGGAGGAGTTCCAGGTTACAACCCTCCAAAACAGAAGTTGTGTTTTGTATGTCTTACAGATAATAAATCCCTCAAGTTGATTTTAACCACAAGAAAACAAATCTTGCATAAATATTTGTGCAATGTGTTGATGCTTTCACTTCTGTACCAATCTTTCAATCAGGTTTGTCTTCATCTACATATGTTTTGTATCTTTGCACGTGTTTTCAACTCACAATGTCCCAATGACCATATTTCATAGGCGGCTATGGTGGTCAAGGACCTGGAGGATTTGGCCCGGGAGGAGTTGGACCAGGAGGCGTTGGACCAGGTGGTGTTGGACCAGGAGGATTCGGCCCTGGAGGAGTAGGTCCAGGAGGAGTTGGACCAGGTGGTGTTGGACCAGGAGGATTCGGCCCTGGAGGAGTAGGTCCAGGAGGAGTTGGACCAGGTGGTGTTGGACCAGGAGGATTCGGCCCTGGAGGAGTAGGTCCAGGAGGAGTTGGACCAGGTGGTGTTGGACCAGGAGGATTCGGCCCTGGAGGAGTAGGTCCAGGAGGAGTTGGACCAGGTGGTGTTGGACCAGGAGGATTCGGCCCTGGAGGAGTTGGTCCAGGAGGAGTTGGACCAGGAGGTTTCAGGCCGAGCACCTTTGGCCCAGGTGGTGGTGGACTGGGAGTCGGACCTGGAGGTGTTGGGGCTGGTAAGACAGATATGACTGGTTGACATCTTGATTATCTACTTATGTGCTTCTGTTGATCTGATCGCTATGACTGCTTCCCTCTTACAGGTGGAAAACCTCCGAAAACAGGTAAGACTTCCTTCCCATCTGCACTGATTTAAGATTGTGTTTTGTAATATATAAAAGAAGAAAATGTAACTCTTTAATCAGGACAAAAAGACAGTGAAGCTCAAACATCAGTTACAGTTAGGTTTGTAGGAACAAACCTACAAACTATCATGATGGCTCGTACCTCTTTAAACAGATTTTTCTTGACACTTGTCTCCAGGAGGTGGCTATGGTGGTCGTGGAGGATTTGGACCTGGACAGGGAGGCGTAGGAGGAGGACTGGGACCAGGTGGTTTTGGACCAGGTGGTGCCGGTACTGGAGGCTATGGAACTGGTCCTGGAGGAGTTGGTCCGGGTGGTTTTGGACCAGGAGGCACTGGTCCAGGTGGCCAAGGCACAGGCATGGAGTTTGTTTATATTTTTGGGGCTCATAAACATATTTAATGATAAATATTAGATCTTCTCTTGAAAGGATTAAGAAGTTAGGTATTTCTGTTGTTGTGCACAGAACCTGCTGGAAAAGGTGCAACACTGACTGAACACATACTTTACAATTGGATAGCTTTGTTTAAATTTGGCAAGAACCTTTGAAGATATCTCTGTATTATTAAAATGTAGTTTAAGCTCATTACCTACAAACAGATTGCCTTCTGTGTTTACTTGCATCAAGCAACCTTCACAATAAGTGGAAGTTCCCTACACATGGATCAGTGGTCAGCCCCTCTACAGAAAATATTGTTCTACTGGTAAATTCAATGAAGCAGGATACGGATTACATACATGTACCATTATTTCATTTCCTCTTTACCTCAAGGTTATAAGCTATTGTTGAGGGGCCACCCACCCTCTCACACACATGCACTGATAAAGGCTAATGCATTAGGTATGGCAGTTCCCCGATAAAGGACGGAAGTCATCACGTCAGTCAGAAAGACTGATTTGCTTTGGAATTTCAGGCCTCTCTGTTTTTCATCCTTCAAACATGCGGGTTGCCTGTGCAGGATGAGGAATGTTGGTGATAATATCCACACGATTCTTAAGAGGTTAAGCCTTGGGTTTTTATGGAACCTTTTGAATTCCACCCATTATGCCAGTAGGTAAGAAATAGGTTAGTGTGAGAGCAGGAAACAGACTTATATGTCAGACTTTCCAGTTTACAAAGACTGGCGAACACATTATTTAATCTACGCTACACGATAATTCCCACAAAGTGTGTTTGTGTTGCTCTGCTCCACCCTGAAGAGTAAGATCCCTGTTCACCTGAACAAGCAATGGAAGACATGCTGTACTCTGCTGTAACTTCAAGCAAAAAGCCAAATCTAAGAACCAAAAGTAAGACTAACCTAGTTAAAAAGCTTGTATTTTAATATGAGGTATCGTGTGTACCAGCTCTCCTCTAACAGGGAGTTATAGTATTACAGCTTTATCTTGCAGCAGTCATTCTGGTCTCCCTGTGATTTCGCTCAGTCGTCTCCCCTCACAGGCTTCACTTCCCTCACTGGAGCCTTGTAATTGCCAAGGCTCAGCCAAACCCTGTATGAGATTTAGTTTTAAAGTCAAACATGCACACTTCAAACAAATGTTCAAAACCTTTCCGGAGAACAACTTAATCCTTGTGAGGTTTCTCTTGGGCAGCCATCATACATGTATAACATTACAAAAGGGTGGAGTCGCATAGGGACACACTGAATTCATTAATGTATGATGTAGTGTATTGTTGTCACTGGAGCGAGTATAGGAAGTACCAAGTACTGATTCTCTTTTATCTGCTCATTAGGCCCTGGGGCAGGGGGTTTAGGTGGAGGAGTACTTGGAGCAGGAGGCCTCGGGACTGGAAGAGGTCAGGGAGCTGGAACAGGCTACGGACCTGGAGGTCAGTGGTTTTTATTAGTCTACATATGTATGTTTACATGACAATCAGTGATAGGTTTCAGTGCAAAAGTCTATTCTGATTTCTTCCTAACAGCAACAACTGCATTATTTAATAGATAAAGTAAATCAACCTCCATGTGTTGTAATGTGATGCAACTTTGAGACTCACTGAAGAGCATATTCAATTTATTCACTGAGAAAGCCGCCTCCTCCTTTTAGTGTCGCACATTACTTGTAATTTTATATATTGTTTATCTTGAAGGATATACGTGTATTAAACAAACATTTGTCTTGATCCAGGTGGATACGGAGGTTATGGACCTGGTGGAACTGGTCCCAAACCACCTAAAACAGGTAACTGCTTTTTACCTATGATCAGTACACAGTTTTAATCACTTAAATATGTAAATAAATAAATATTGTATTTTTTCACCTGAGGTGGGGCTGGAACGTCACTTGGAGGAACCGGTTATGGACCTGGTGGTGCAGGAGCTGGGCCTGGAGGTGCTGGATTTGGGCCTGGCGGTGCAGGATTTGGGCCTGGAGGTGCTGGATTTGGACCTGGTGGCGCAGGGGTTGGCCCCGGCGGTGCAGGGTTCGGACCTGGTGGGGCAGGGGTTGGCCCCGGTGGTGCAGGGTTCGGACCTGGTGGTGCAGGAGTTGG
Organism: Pagrus major; assembly: GCF_040436345.1. Taxonomy (NCBI): domain Eukaryota; kingdom Metazoa; phylum Chordata; class Actinopteri; order Spariformes; family Sparidae; genus Pagrus; species Pagrus major. The sequence goes on along the minus strand of NC_133227.1, from coordinate 427,093 downwards.
CCCCGGTGGTGCAGGGTTCGGACCTGGTGGTGCAGGGGTTGGGCCAGGTGGAACAGGATTTGGACCTGGTGGTGCAGGGGTTGGCCCCGGTGGTGCAGGGTTCGGACCTGGTGGTGCAGGGGTTGGGCCTGGTGGAGCAGGATTCGGACCTGGTGGTGCAGGGGTTGGGCCTGGTGGAGCTGGATTCGGACCTGGTGGTGCAGGGGTTGGGCCAGGTGGAGCAGGATTCGGACCTGGCGGTGCAGGGGTTGGGCCAGGTGGAGCAGGATTCGGACCTGGCGGTGCAGGTGTTGGGCCTGGTGGAGCAGGATTTGGACCTGGTGGTGCAGGAGTTGGACCTGGAGGAGCAGGAGTTGGTCCAGGAGGAGGTACATAATATAATTTACATTACACTATACTGTATGCAACAACATATACATACCTATAACACATTCTACAACAGAGAACAAGTTACACATAAGAAGCACAGAAGACTAAAAGCACAGACATGAACATTAGTTAAAACAGTGTATATTGTATTTCTAAGGAAAATCTACGCCTATCAAGCATAAATACAGTTACGATAAGTTTCAAAAAGACAACTCTTAGAACTACCAGGTTAATAAAATAGGCTGTTTTAGTTCTGTGATAAAGTTAGTTCTTGTCTTTTTACTTCATGTTCATGTTTCAGCTCCATTGCTGCCACAGACTGGTACTGCTGGGGGAGGGCCTGGAGGAAAGACTGCTGGTAAAGCATCAAAACAAGTTCCAGGTAAACTGCAAAAGAAGAAAACCACTTTGTAACTAAAGGATGAATAACACCAGTTCTGTTCATCGGTTATGATCAACCAAAAACACTGTTTCTATGGCGGTTCTAAATTTGTATATGCTGTCACACAGGAGTTGGGGTGCCTGGGCTCTATCAGGGTGGATACGTACCAGGCCAAGGTATGCCGTAACACAAAAACATTTAACATACATGCAAAAGCATATTTTAAAACTATACAATAATATATCATGTGAGGATTCAGCGTGTTTACAGAAGAAGTTGTAACAGTTGTGGGATTTTTTTGTCTTCTCGTCTTTCCTGGAAAGGTTTTGGAGGCCGTGGCGTTCTCCCTGGGGTGGCCACAGGATCTGGACTTGGGCCTCAGACCGGTTTGTTAATGCACTCTATGTTAACAAATCTTGAAAAATAACGTCTTGGTTGTTACACATGCCTAAAAATAAAACATTTTACCTTGTTCCTCACAGGAGTACTCGGCCAGGGGGGTGCTGGACAAGGAGGGGCAGGCAGTAAGGGTCATAAGTCCTAAACTGTGTTATATGACAAGCAGATCTTTATGCATAATAAATGTCTTCACAGGCTGAAATTCAGTATTTTACAAGTTGGACATCTCTGTTTTGTATTTCTACCATTAGATGGTCGTGGACAGCAGCTGCCCGGCGTTTTCCGTGGTTACCCTCTCATAACACCAAAATCAGGTACACAGGAACCAGCAATGGACTGAACCACGCAGCTGCATGTAGAGTTACATGACGTCAATGATGAATGTAAAGTAAGGGTAATGGATTCTTTCAATCACAGGGTCGGGCAAATCAAAGAAGAATCCTGCCAAGGCTGCAGCTAAATACGGTAAAGACACATATAGACACCACATATGACCATTACATAATAATAATAATATTGGCATGAGGCATCAGCATCATCTACCTGTAACTTTGGATTGCCATTTTTGTAAGTTCACCTGTTTGTTTGCTCAACCAGGTGGAGTTGGAGCTGGAGGAGGTGCACTTGGTCAAGGAGGCGCTTTGGGGGGTGGGGCTGGAAGACTCCCTGGAGGAGGAGCAGGAGTGGCACCTGGATTTGGAGGTGGAGCTGGAACAGGCGGTGGGCCTGGAGCTGTACCTGGATTTGGAGGTGGAGTTGGAACAGGCGGAGGACCTGGATTTGGTAAATCTGGAGTAATGCACCATTTTCAGGTCTTTTAAATGGAGATCAAGGTGCAGGATGCACCCATCAAATAATTTTCCATATGTAAATTAGCATTCCTAGAATATTTGTCAACAAATATGCCAAAAATCAACATGACATATAAATATATATATTTTTTCATTTTAAGTTTGCACCGGTGATTTTTTGTTTCAGTAACTATTTACTTGGGTTATTGCTTTGGGCCATAGGTAAAGGTCATATTTGCACATTTTTGTAGAAAACAAAATAACATGATGAATAAGTAGTGTGTGCATTGAACAACCTCTGTCAGGCCATAGCTGAGAGACACTCAAAATGCCTTTTCTCTCTAGGTGCAGGCCCTGGTGCAGCTGGAGGACCTGGAAGGGGAGGACCAGGTGGAGGAGTTGGAGTTGGTCCTGGCACAGGAGGGGTCCCGACCTCTGGGATTGGAACAGGTGGTGGCTATGGTTTTGGTCCAGGTGGTGCAGCTGGAGGCCTTGGAGGCGCAGGACCAGGAGGAGGAGTTGGCCTCGGCACAGGACTGGGACCTGGTGGTGTTGGTTTTGGTCCAGGCGGTGCCGGCACTGGGCCTGGCGGAGTGGGTTATGGGCCAGGTAGAACTGGAACTGGATTGGGAGGAGCAGGAACAGGACCTGGAGGTAATTATGAGTCAGCAGATTTAGGGTTTCGAAAAATGTAGCCAATAATAAACAAGAACAAATATATAATTATCATATTATATTTCAGGGTATGATGCCAGTGCCAAAGCTCGTAAATATGGTAAGAATAATTTTGTAACTGAAAAACTGTATGCAACTGTATAATTATTGTATAACTGCAATAAACATGACTGTTCTTCTACTCATAGGCATGTTAAGTGGAGCACTTGGAGGTACAGGCACTGGAGTCAGGCCCGGTGGGGCTGGTACAGGCTATGGACCAGGTGGAGTTGGACCAGGTGGTGCTGGCTATGGACCAGGTGGAGTTGGACCAGGTGGTGCTGGCTATGGACCAGGAGGAGTTGGACCAGGCGGAGTCGGACCTGGTGGTGCTGGTACTGGCTATGGACCAGGTGGAGTAGGACCTGGAGGAGTTGGGCCTGGTGGTGCAGGTACAGGCTTTGGACCTGGTGGTGCTGGTACAGGCTATGGACCAGGTGGAGTTGGACCTGGTGGTGCTGGCTTTGGACCAGGAGGAGTTGGGCCTGGTGGTGCTGGTACAGGTTATGGCCCAGGCGGCGTCGGACCTGGTGGTGCTGGTACAGGCTATGGACCAGGTGGAGTTGGGCCTGGTGGCGCTGGTACAGGCTATGGCCCAGGCGGAGTTGGACCTGGTGGTGCTGGTACAGGCTATGGACCAGGTGGAGTTGGACCTGGAGGAGTTGTGCCTGGTTTTGCTGGTACAGGCTATGGACCAGGCGGAGTTGGACCTGGTGGTGCTGGTACAGGCTATGGACCAGGTGGAGTTGGACCTGGTGGTGCTGGTACAGGCTATGGACCAGGCGGAGTTGGACCTGGAGGAGTTGGACCTGGTGGTGCTGGCTTTGGACCAGGTGGAGGAGTTGGCCCTGGGGGTGCTGGTACTGGCTATGGACCCGGTGGAGTTGGACCTGGTGGTGCCGGCTATGGACCAGGAGGTAGGATGATAGATGAAGATATATTAAATAAGGACTCCGGTCTGAATTCACACAGATCCTTCAGTTAATAAAGTGCTCTGAAAATATCTTGCTGTGTTTGTATTTGCAGGTTATGCTGGAGCCAAAGCACGCAAATATGGTGAGAGACAAAAAAAATTAACTACATATAAGAATGTTTGAAAACAGCCAGTTTTTTTGTCAATAGAGAAGTGTGGGCTCTATGTGGGTTAGTTTATTTTCTGATAAGATGAAGATAATATATTTTCTGCTCTCTGCAGGTCTGCCTGGAGGTGCTGGAGGTGCCCTGGGTGCAGGAGGGCTTGGTGGTGGGGCTGGACCTGGAACGGGGCTCGGAGTTGGAGGAGGGGTCCCTGGACGAGGTGTTGGACTAGGAACTGGTGGTGGACCTGGAGCAGGACTGGGGACTGGGGGGATACCTGGTTCTGGTGTTGTAACGGGGGGCGGACCGGGTGGCTTTGGACCAGGCAGTGCTGGAGGTATGAACAGTAGAACAACATTCTCATAGTTCCTCAGAAAGGACGTACATGCACATTACTAATTCACTAAATTATTGTAACTAATAAGTAACTAATTAGTCACACACCACCACTTGCTGATCCTCTTTGCAGTTGCCTGTCTTTAACGGCCATCGTTAATATGAAAATATTGATTAGTGAAGTTTAAACACCAGCATACCGCAGCTGTAGCAGCCTTGTCAGAATTACAAGACTGAATGAAAAGTTGTGGATGTGTGCTCATCAAAAATATTACTGAACCCACATGTTTACCTGAACTTCTATTGTGTTGTGCACAGATTTGAATTCTTTTGCCGTTATGAGAGCTTAAGTCCTCACCCATTTGCTCCTTGCTAGGGCTTCCTGGTGGCGTTGGGACTGGAAGAACAGGATATGGACCTGGTGGATATGGACCTGGTGGATATGGGCCTGGAGTTGGTTACGGTCCAGGTGGAGGCTATGGTGTAGGACCAGGAACTGGATATGGAACAGGTTCAAGGAGCACTTTCAATTTCAACTAAGATCAATTTTGTAAAACTCAAACTAAGCTTGCAGGAATCCCTAAATTCAATGATTCCTGTCATTTACAGGCTATGGAGCTGGATCAAAACCTGCTAAATACGGTAATAAATATATTTTATAACCTTCTTTAGTTTCATAAAACATTATGATGGATGTTTAATTGAAATTCAAGTAAAAACTAATTTGTTTTCATATGATCCTGGCGTAGGTCAAGGTGGAGCAGGTGCTGGTGGGGTACTTGGAGGTGGAGCAGGACGAGGTGATGAGTTGTTGATGATCATATTAAGCATTGCGAGCTGAGAGCTTAAAAGATTTTTTTTTCCTGTTAGCACTGATTCTTTCTTCTATTTTTCTGGTATTTTTGTATTTTTTCCTGTATGGGTTTCCTATACATTTGTTATCTTGTGTCATTTTACAGGTGGTTATGGACCAGGAGGCTTTGGACCTGGCACTGGAGGTCTAGGTTGGTCTTCAGTAGAGTTTTTGTGTAGTTAGTTAGTAACATGTAGTTCTAAATCATGTTAGAAGATAAGATCACTTTTAGGTATAAACTCTTTATTGACCTCTATTGGTCATCTGCACGAATTACAGCAACAAGTCTCATGCACCAGACCCGGCCTGTAACTGAAACAAATGATCTGGTTATGTACAGAGTGATACAATAGCAGTAGAAATTATCCATACTATCCTGCTTAATGATGACAGTTGAGGCTGAATGCCAACAGCAGCATCAAGGTGTGATGATGTAATGATTGTGATATTAGTTGATCCACCATCTTTGCTGTATTTGAAGAGTGACAATGTTTGTGTAAAGTTAGATATTTTGGCTTTGAAAACAAAGAGGAATATTTTTTTTGATTCAAAGAAGGAAGAAGTTGCCAGGCTGGAAACTGGGCAGCTGCTGTTGGTTGCCCAAACTGAAAATATGGTTGCCATTTTTAGTAACCTTATATTGTAATTAAGATACTATGCCATTATATGTCTGCTCATTAATGAAAATGTGGCATAAAAGAATTTTGCTGTTTGCTGTCCCTATTTTTTATCTGTAAAAAAGGCGAGACTTCACTGCCATTTTCTCAAAATGGTTTACCAATGGCAATCTGTTGACCATTACTACTGAGTCCTGTTTCGATGTCACAGAACATGCTGGAAAATGAAACTAGATATCCAGAAAGCTCAGTCAGGAAATGTGATTTTGTAACGAGCACTACTCAGTTACTCTATTCGCCACCTTTAACTGTTTATCTTATCTGTACAAATGTTTAATTACTGTGTTTTTACTTACACCACATCTTATTGGTTGTCATCCTCAGGCTATGGTACAGCTGGATCTAAAGCTGCTAAGTACGGTAAGGTGCCATTTGACAAGACTTTTTTATCAAGTGTGACATTATATGTCTATCATACAGTTATTTGAACTGAGGAACAGAGCTGTCTATAAGTACATCCTTTAAATTGACCAGAGTACCTCTTTTATAAACCGTAGGGAAACCTGGTGGAGTTCTACCTGGGGTAGGAACAGGAACTGGCACTGCAGGAACTGGTACTGCTGGAACTGGTACAGGGACTGGCACTGCAGGACCTGGTACTGCTGGAACTGGTACAGGGACCGGCATTGCTGGAACTGGCACTGCTGGAACTGGCACTGGGACCGGCACTGCAGGAACTGGTACAGGGACTGGCACAGCTGGACCTGGTACAGGAACTGGCACCGGTGTTTCAGTGAATGGCACCAGCACAACAGCTGGACCCAGTGGTAAGCTTCCAGTTTCCAGGGTTAAAAATACACATTTTGGTTACGATGAATTATTAATTATTAATCAGATAATCTATGTGTCATGATCTATGTTGTGCTGGATCAGGAGGAGGACTTGGAGCCACAGGTGGCACACCCCCTCCATCAGAAGGTATCTGTACAGTGTTAGCACAAAGATGATGATGGCAAAAACATATTTTTAATCACATATTACCACAATAATACATATACTCACATACTATAAATATAGTTCAAATATAAAATATGCCGAACAAGGATAGAAAAGACAGTGATGATATCCAAAATAAAGGAGGAGGAAAGAGAAAACTAGCTTTTTGGAAAAGGACTATTACTTTTTTCAGGATTTCAGATGTTTTTGTCTCACCTCCTATTTATTTTTGACTTGATACAACTGTTTACTGTGTTTTTTAACTTCCAATGTGATCATCTTATCTGATTACTTAACATAGATTACTATTTTCCTATTTTAAACTTCAGTCCTTTTATATTTTGCCCTTATTTCAGGTGATGGCAGTGTGATAGAGGGGTCTGGAAGTTCTGGAGGAGAAGGTGTGTTTTAACTTGCTGGATTCTTGAGAAACTGTCTTTTCTTACCTTGAATTAGCACATATTTTGTGCATAGATGATAACAATTATCACAAACAACACAAACACTATAACTCAGATCCAATGATGCAATGGTCTGATAGTCACAGAAGATGGCCCACGTGGTGAACACCTGTGAACACAAAGGAACAAAACATTAAAATGTTAAAATATGATTTCCTGAAAAATATAAAACTCATTATTCTGATTAATGTACACATATTTATTCAATATTGCATTGTATATCCTGTTGAAAAAAAAGAGTCCACAAGTAAAAAGGCTATCACACCAATATTAAACAGGAGGTACTGGTGTAGCTGGCAGCCCTACGGGTGCAGGAGGGGATGGAGACGCCCTGGGTGGAACAGGAATCCCCATCATTGGAGCAAAACCAGGTATTTTGGTCATCTATGCAACTAATTCAAAAGACCTATGAATGCCAGCTAAGGTCTTGATAAATGATCCTGCAGCAAATTCATTCAGGAGTGTTTTTAAAGTATTATAGGATCAACTTTGCTGTCTTAAACCACTCTATTTAGACTTCCAACTGTTGTCTCAGCTGTGTTGTCTTCCCGCTTTTATGTTTTTTTATGATTATCTTTAAAAAACAGGACTCGGTGGGAGAGACGTTCCAGGTCAGTGATTCATTACCAGAGCTTCTGCATGTTTGCATCCATTTCAATCAAAGTGCATCTGTGGCTATGTGTTGTTGTGTGCACTGTTAATGAGTAGGCCCAGGTGGATGTTTTGGTTCTGTATCTTTCTTTCTTTGCTTGACTGTTAATCACACATAGTATTGTGCATATTTCATGTGATTTGGTTGAGGGCCATGGTGTTTCCTCGGTTTTGTTGTAGACCGCGCCATCTAGTGGCCAGTTATAAACCACTTCTCACTTGAATTTTGAGACGGAGAAGAAAACATATTCTCACCCAGCATCCAGTAATCTTTCAATTTATTTTATTTTATTTTATTTATTGTTTTTATTTCCGCATTTCTTCTCTCTCAACAAAATTTACCACATAACAGCTTTGTCTCTGGAAAATGTTATTATTATTACTGAACCATTTTTCTAATTCTAATTCTAATTCCATGTGACATCTGCAAGGGAGCAACAAAATTTACTTGTTCCCTGTGTGTTAAAAATTACTATGACTAAGACTATGCTCTCATGTCCTAGGTTCCACAGGAGCTGCCCCTGGTAAGTTGACATAAAGGATACTGCGCACTGAGATGTTACTGTTGTCACTGAGGTTAATAGAAGTTGCTATACAGTAAAGGGCTTTGGACTTTGAAATAGATTGACCATAATGCAACAATAATTTGCTGCAGATCACAAAATGTATCCACTTGAATGCTTTCACAGCTTACACTGGTTTACTTGTACTAGAGTAAGTGTTTTTCTAGTGGCACCAGCACCACAGAAAGCTGCATGGCAGACTGACAGCTAATGACTGAGGCTGGCTACAAACATATTTAAAGAGGATTTAGCTTCGACCATTTACTGCAAAACTGTTTCTCATTGAAAGCTGCTCAAGATAATCTGTATTTCTGTCATTACAGTTGGAGGCGGGGCTGTACAACCAACTGGTACGTACACATTCCTCCGTAAAGTGCTTTTATACTTATTGTTTCAGGATTTCTCAAAACAGTATTTCTACTCTTGTCTCAAACTGATGGAACAGGTGTTAGTACATAATATATTGTATAGTATATTTCCTGACTTTTGTTAAATTTAACAATATAATTTTGCAGGTTCTGATGGTGATCTCTCAAGTGGGACACTGCCTGGAGCCAAGCCTATCAAACCCCCAGGTGAATAACATAAAATCTAATTGAGTAAAATTTCTTAATTTTAGTGATTTGCTATTACCAAACTGCAAATTATCAATGGGAAAACACAAGTAACATATTATATGGCCTCCAATGACTGAATTATCAGCCATTTATCAAAATCTATTTTACGCTCAGAACAGGAATTAAGTGCTGTGTTTTCCTCTAGTGTGGTAGTAGATGCCCAAATTACAAGTATGAACCTGAAATTGAGCATAACATGGGACCTTTAATTCTAAGATAAACTACAGGTCTGGTTTCCTCCTGTGTGCAGGTGTCCCCAGAGGTGACACACCAGGTGAAGGAGATGGAGAGGGAGGCCCTGATGGAGAGAGAGGTGGTACAGGAGGCACAGGTGGAGGACCAGGAGGAGTAGGAGGAAGCCCGACCAGTGCAGGAGCAGCAGGGGGTGTTTCAGGTGGCATAACAGGAGGGGGAAGAGGAGACAGTCCTGCCACTGGAACTGGAGTTGGACCAGGAGGTCCAGCTGGTGGAGTAGGGGGAACACCAAAACCACCCAAAGGTGCCATTATTGCTATCTGAGTATACACAAAACAACTTGTAACAAAAAATGAAGGATCATCTCTATTTACTGATGAACACTATCTATTGTATCTGTTCATTTTTTTAAATGTAGCAACTGATGGGACTGCAACAGGAGGTGTAGGTGGTGGACCTGGTGGAGTAGGTGGCGTGGCAGGAGGAGGCACTGGGGCAGTTGGAGGAGGTCAAGCAGGCGTTGGAGGCGGCCCTGGGGCAACTGGAGGAGTTCCAGGAGGAGTTGGAGGCGGGCCTGGAGGAGCTGGAGGAGGTCCTGGAGGAGTTGGAGGAGGTCCTGGAGGAGCAGGTTTGGTACCAGGGGCTGGTGGACCTGGTGGAGTAGGAACACGACCTTATAAACCTGGAAAAAGTGAGTTGCTATCATGTTTGGGTATTCATTCTAAACCTGCATGCCTATATTACAATGACACTAAGATTTCTTTTTTATACTTTTCACACATTATCCATCATAGGCTATGGTGCTGGGGGAGCTGGAGTTTTACCAGGTGGAGGTATGCTCCACTATCCGTACTATCAGAAAGATGACTGAAACTTAAGAGTAACCTTAAGTAAACCTAAAGAGTATATATACATATGTCTCTATTAAATATTTATTTTGTTTTAATTTGATGTCAGGCATTCGTTACCCGACTGGAGCTGGAGTAGGACAGGGAGCAGGAAAACAGGGCAAAGGTTCTATAAACTGTCAACGATATTCTCTTCTCTTTAACAAGGATTTATATTGGCTCCAGCAATGAAAAAAACAACATAATGCATCTAATGTTTTTTATCTTTCTATCAGTATATGGGACTCTTGGAGCAGGAGGCCAGGGTGGATTTGGACCTGGTGGTTATGGAGCTGGTCCTGGTGGCTTTGGCGCTGGTCCAGGAGGTTATGGTGCAGGACCCGGGGGTTACGGGGCTGGCCCAGGTGGATACGGAGCTGGACCTGGAGGCTATGGAGGCAGCAGAGGTGTTGGGGTTGGTCCTGGGGGTGCCGGGACCCTCGGAGTTGGAACTGGAGGTGTGGGAGGAGGAGTAGGAGCAGGCCCTGGTGGAGTCGGTGGGGGATATGGTGGTGGTGTAGGCCCTGGTGGTAAGTTGAACTGAATGTAATTTTAATAATTAAGTTTAATTTTGATGAAAAAAACACATCTCATTTTAATAGCATGTAATTTAAATAGTGGTTAAGTGTTTATTTTATATGTTCTGTTAAACAGGTTCAAGAGTTGGCACAGGTCTTGGACTGGGTACCGGAAAACCATCAAAAAGTAGGATAAGAAATGACCGATATACAAAGTAACCATATAGATACAAGGATCTACACAGAAAACTGAAACTGAATCGATCGATCTGTTTTTAGGGTATGGAGTCGGAGCTGGTGGTACTGGGGTAGGACCTGGTGGCTATGGGACTGGACCAGGTGGATATGGGCCCAGCACTGCAGGGGCAGGACTGGGTGGTGCCGGAACCAGGCCAGGAGGTTTCGGACCAGGTGGTGCTGGCACAGGAACCGGCGGATTTGGACCAGGTGGTGCTGGCACAGGACCAGGTGGCTTCGGACCAGGTGGTGCTGGCACAGGACCAGGTGGTGCTGGCACAGGAGCAGGTGGTTTCGGACCCGGTGGTGCTGGCACAGGAGCAGCTGGCTTCGGACCCGGTGGTGCTGGCACAGGAACAGGTGGTTTCGGACCAGGTGGTGTTGGCACAGGAGCAGGTGGCTTCGGACCAGGTGGTGCTGGCACAGGAACAGGTGGCTTCGGACCAGGTGGTGCTGGCACAGGACCCGGCAGCTACAGACCTGCTGGAGGTCAAGGACTGGGGAAAAGAAAGCCACCAAAATCAGGTATAATGGTCATGTATTTTAACACTAGCAACAATATTTAATAATTATTATGTTTTATGACAATTCAAGCTGTTAACTCTTCTGACAGGCTATGGATCATCCTCACTGGGTGGAGCTGGCTATGGGCAAGGTGAGAAATTACTTAAATCTATTACTTTAACCCCTCTGAAATGTACAGGTTGTTTGTCTTTATGTTTGGCATGGTACTTCTCCGAAGCAGCTGCATACGTGTGAAAAAAACTCCAAATGACAACTTTTTAGCAGGAGGTATAAAACCCAATGGTAGAGCAAAATGTGTCAGCATAAAACCAGATAAAGGTTATTTAAAAACAATGTTGTGTTCTCGATGCAGGGGTTGGACCTGGTGGAACAGGTACTGGACCTGGCAGATATGGGCCTTGGGGTGTTGGACCAGGTGGTGCTGGCACAGGAACAGGTTTCGGACCAGGTGGTGCCGGCACAGGAACAGGTGGCTTCGGACCAGGTGGTGCTGGCACAGGAACAGGTTTCGGACCAGGTGGTGCCGGCACAGGAACAGGAGGCTTCGGACCAGGTGGCGCTGGTACAGGAACAGGTTTCGGACCAGGTGGTGCCGGTACAGGAACAGGAGGCTTCGGACCAGGTGGCGCTGGCACAGGAACAGGTTTCGGACCAGGTGGTGCCGGAACAGGAACAGGAGGCTTCGGACCAGGTGGCGCTGGCACAGGAACAGGTTTCGGACCAGGTGGTGCCGGAACAGGAACAGGAGGCTTCGGACCAGGTGGTGCTGGCACAGGAACAGGTTTCGGACCAGGTAGTGCTGGAACAGGAACAGGTGGTGTCAGGCCAGGAGGCCAAGGAATAGGAAAAAGAAAACCGTATAAATCTGGTAAGTGCTGATCATACAGGCAAAACTATAAGGCAGGTGATACAAATATCAATTGCACTGATGGAGACACCTATTTGATTTTATAAGAAAAGTAAATAGCAGAGCACTGTTTGACTATTCTTTTTCTCATCCCTTTCTTTCAGGTTACGGAGGAACCAGGTATGGATCAGGTAAGGTTCGGATTAGAATTTGCGATGATAAATGTGTTTTTATTGGTATATACGTATCTTATATATTTGTATTTGTTGCCCCGCAGGAGTATTAGGAGGAGGCACAGGTGGTCCTGGTGGAGCTGGAGCTGGTGCTGGACCTGGTGGTTATGGCCCAGGCGGTGCTGGAACTGGTGGTTTTGGCCCAGGTGGTGCTGGAACTGGTGGTTTTGGCCCAGGTGGTGCTGGAACTGGTGGTTATGGCCCAGGAGGTGCTGGACCTGGTGGCTATGGCCCAGGAGGTGCTGGAACTGGTGGTTTTGGCCCAGGAGGTGCTGGAACTGGTGGTTTTGGCCCAGGAGGTGCTGGACCTGGAAGCTATGGCCCAGGAGGTGCTGGAACTGGTGGCTATGGCCCAGGAGGTGCTGGTACTGGGCCAGGGGGCTTTAGACCTGGTGGTGCAGGTGGATATGGACCTGGTGGCCAAGCACTTGGGAGCAGGAAACCTCCTAAATCAGGTTATGGCTCGTCGTTGGGTGGAACTGGCTATAGACCAGGTAAAATTCTCTACTGACACACATTTTATTAAAAGGTTCTGATCATTAGTGATGCAAGTACATATTGTCACTGGATATTGGCTACTGGTGGTATTTCAAGCACATGTTGCCACCAGTGCTTTACAGATTACACAGTAGACCATCAAATTACTGTGTATTATGACCACACGATGCTGAAAAAGTCCAATTGATGGAGTTGCTGACTGGATGTATACAACATTACGTCACACACAGGTGTATGCTGGACAGCAAACAGAAGTGAGTCATAAGGTCTGGTCAGCAATAAGTAGCACCCTATCAAAGCGCCTCCTCTTGTGTCCTATTTATAGCCATAAAGTCTGATGATTGTCAGTGCAGCTGAGAGCTTTACTGACACTGCAAGGCAAAAACTGCATCGCTATACAGACAGGTCTTCATTCATAAACTGAATTTCATCCATATTGTTTAGAATTTACTATCTTTCCCAGAAATTCAGCATTGGCTTCAAAAGTAAAGGCCAGTGTCTTGTAGGAAATGACATCTAATACTTTGATTAACACCAAAATAAAACCATTCGGACATTTCTATATTATAATGTATGAAGTTTATATGACAAAATACACTGAACTTGAAGCATATCCCTCATAGTAAAACTGGACTGTAAACCAGTCTCCATATTTTTGTTCATTCATTTTTTTCTTTTGTTTTCCCGTTTACTCTGTATTTAGACAATTAACTTACTGAGATACTAATCCATTATGTTACTGGCCATTTTTGTGTAGTTTGTCTAATTTACTTCAACCACACCTATGTTCATCAGGTGGTGGAGTAGGAGTGCTTCCTGGTGCAGGAACAGGAGGTATCATTGGAGGCCCAGGTGAGATTCATGTTTAGAATGGAAGATTACTAACTGATGAGTTACATTAGGTGTGGCAGAGTACATACTGTACACACAACCCCATATATAAGAGCCAGGTGTTGTCTTTGCAACTGCTGAGGATTTTAAATGCTAGACTGATTTCTCACATGTACACTCACCTGTCCAGGTAGTGCAGCGGGAGGAACAGGAGGAGCAGGAGGTGCTGCAGGAACAGGCCAGGGAGTAGGAGGTGGAGCTGGTGGCTTACCAGGTCAGTTTTAATCGAGCACTGATAGAAAACAGAACAAAAATGTATAGAGTATAAACTTTTTGCAGTTTTACATTTTGAGAATTGAAAAACAAATGCATTCACAAAATTCAGACCACTTCACAGTAAATACCTCTCCTGCCTGCTGGTGGGTTCAGTCTGATCAGAGAAGTGCGTTGTCACAGTGATGCTGTAATGTGTCCATTGTTCCAGCAGGGGGTGTTGGTACTGGCTTTGGTGGAGTTGGCACAGGTGAGACATGCATTTGAACACACTAACTTCCTCCTCTTTTTGACACTCGGCATACTCTTGTTTTAAAGATTTTAAATGCTGAGCAATAAATTCGAAACAGTGATACACCTTATAAATAGCTACCCAAAAAGGGATCAGCACACATTGTTACATGAAAACAAAGTAGGAAACGGAAAAAAAGCTTTTATCCTGATTGTCAGGCCTTGCCGAGTGAATATTTGTTTTGGCATATTTTCACTCATGTCATAGCTGAGATAACAAATTGGGTAAATGAGACCATTGTAAAGATTATCTGTTGTTTATTATGACTGTCTTTCCTGTTATTGTTCTCTAGGATATGCAGGGGCTGGACAAAAATGTAAGGAAACACACTGTCCTCTGGCATAAGCATGCTCTAATTACTTTCATTTTCTTAACACACATATATCCAGCATAATACATCAATATACTATACAAACACGGAATGATAATTTTTAGTTTGTTTTGTAAAAAGTTGCAAATGTTTTTATAATTTCTATTGCTTTGTATTCTCTGAGCCTGTATATATCTGCATATTAACTTTCCTTTTTATTTTCATGTCATTTAGCCAAAGCACAGAAGGCAGCCAAATATGCAGCCTTGCAGGCCATACTGGGAGCTGGAGGCTACAGAGGTAAACAATCACACACAATATATAACTTTACAGTAAGCCATATCTCTACACTGTAAACCCCTTCCTGGTGTTTGGGAAATCCAGTCAAGTCAACTTAAAATTTCCATTCCAGAGCTCTTAATCATGGGATTTTCTGATTTCAAGTGTTGTAACTTTTAATGAGTTGAATGAATGACAAACAGCTAGCATATCGGCACACTTCCCAGGTTGCACTCTATAAATAATAAAAAGCTCCACAAAGTCTTGTTTCTTCTATTTGAAGAAAAGCCACAATGGAAATGTTACGTAATTTACCAACTTCTTCTCAAAAACACTTTTCATAGAATTGGCATTTTTAAGAATTGTCACACAGTCTCACGAGCACAAAAAGAGGAACCATGTGACTGTGTGGTAAATGAAACAAAATGACACGTTTTGAAAAGTTAGCTTTATTGTATGTCAAGTGAATAATAATTGCCTCTGCTCTGGCACTTAGGCGTTGGCTGTCAGGGCAAATACTGTGGCCGAAGGAGGAAGTGAGAGACCATCAGACAGGAAGTGACCTCATTCAAACAACAGTGGTGCTATTGCATGATCCCAGAATGTAAATGTCTAAATGTCTATGTCAAACCTGCCATAGAAGCTAAAGCTTCAACACATTCCACATGTTACACTTTCATTTTGTAAGATTTTATACAAGTGTCTCTTTAAAAAAGAGCAATGGTTCTCAGCCTGCTAGTGATGATTCCTTAGAACAAGGCAAAGACTCTGCTGCAGGCTGCTGTGGTGAAATGTATCCTTGTCTAGTTGTTTTATGGATAATTTACTGATTTGACTTGAAAGAATTAAAAATATTCAGCCTGTATGGGGATACATTTGTTCTAATAGCATTTGTTCACCTGATGAATCCCCTTGTGACACACTGGGATCCTGACTACCAGGCTGAGAACCACTGAAATAAAGGATCAACATTTCTTCTTAAAGGGGCTCTGTGGATCTTCTGTGTTGTGCTGGAGGCCGATCATTAATTAATGTTAGCAGACTCCACTTTTAAACTAACACTTGCTACTGTTGCTCTCTGAGACGAGGCACTCAAGAAACGTGCATAAAGTAACATCCTTTGGACTGTCGGCAACCAAGAAAGACTGGGAAGGTCTCATTTTTTTCACCTCGTGTTACAATTCACTCACATATGGCCAATAAAAAAGTGATGAATACATGTTAATTGCTACCAATTGTTACACAGAGCCCCTTTAAGCTGTACTATAATACTCTTTTTTGTTTTTGTTACATCATTTGTGTTCCTGTGAAAGTATCACCATGAATCCTCTGGGTGAAGATTGATACCAAGGACACCCTCAGGGCAGCTCCTTCAGACCTGTCTGCATGCTGACACAACGTTTTTTTGTTTTTTTTAAATCTCCAAGGCCACATCCAGTTTGACTGGAGTTTTCTTTGGTCTGCAGAGTGTAGTGTTGTATTCATTCACTGTTTTTAGCTTTGACATCAGTGCAAACACTTGGATCATCTGTCCAGCGATGTGTACAGACAAAGAAATAGACAGCTGCTATTTTGGAGGAATTGACTTCTGTTTTGACTGATCATTATCTGATCTTTGAAGAGGCGGTCTGTGTTCATTTTGACTGCGCTCTGGCCTCAGCAGTATCAACAAATGGTGGCTGAAGGTCCTCAGCTGTTAACACACTAAACGCTGCGATCACAACATTACAGGCGCTGTTTTATAGCTACATGACACTAATTGGTTTGAATGTAAACTTTTGGTTAACATGCATATTTTATATTATGGTGTGGCTAAGATTTGGCTTTTACATTCGCTGTTGAGGAAACATTTAAACTAACTGTGAGGTAATAACATAATAGTGCTTTTAAAAGACATCTGAGGATTATTGATTACTGTGTTTTTTATGTACCTCTTTTGACACTGTTGGGAAATTGTTCACGTTTGCTAGTCTTTTTAAATTATGCTGACAAAAAGCAGAACAAGCTAAGTGCTTTATCTATTTATCCTCAGTCTCAAGTGCATTCATACAGTATTAAATATTTGAGTTATTTTGTGTGAGTTTTAACGGTTTTTAAACTTTTGTACTACTATGATAAAGAGCTTTGTTCTCTATATTGTCCTTGAATGTGTGCTGAATCACAATGTAGTCTGTGATGTCATTTGAATATAAAGTGTAACTGAGTCTCATCTTGCATCTGAGCTAACGCCTGTGTCTCTATCGTGTAGCTCAACATGTGTTTTTAACATCTGTGTTCTTTATGTGGCCTACGAAGGCAACGATGCACTTTTGTACACTTTCAGACAACGCTCTCTGAAATAAAGAAAGGACCAATGACATGTGTGGGTCAGGTTATTTGTATTTTAAAGGGGATTGAATAATTGACTTATTGAACATGCACAAACTGTGAAACTGTGAGTCTGTGGGTCTTTTGGCACAAGGCAAGAGAAGGAAGCTACGCATTCGGAGTCAGATCTTGGTTTTTATGTGTTAATCTCTTGTGGCTTTCTTAACCACAGGTTAGGCAGAAATGAGAAAAAGGAAACAACAAACTCCTGTCTGGGCAGTCTAAAACAGTCAGAGCACCTTTGCCTTCATGGTGACTCATATCGAGAGTACGCAAATCCTGACCAAGTACACACTACAATGTATTATGCAGCATAGTTTAAAAAAAGTATGCTTATGAATATATAATATGATAATGTGCAGAGCAGTAGAGGTGCAAGTCTTAAAGATAACGAGCACAAACAAAACTACAAGGATGAGAACTCAACTAAAGAAGACATAGAGAAGAGGAACTGAATTGATCCTCACTGTGACCCAAACACACACACAGTATATTCCAAGTTTTCACAGCCTGCTGTAACTGCTGCACAGACTGCATCCATCTTCCTGCATTCATTTCACTCTCGTCATACTGATCATACTGTACTTATCTGAGTGTATTCATATACACCCCTCAGTTATTTATATATCTCTATACAAATGTTAATACGCTGCTTTTTTTTTTGCACTTCTGGTTGGAAGCTTAACTGCATTTTGTCGCCTACTTACTCTGTGCAATGACTATCAAGTCAAATTTAATTTAATCCCATCTGACAAATGACTTAGTTTTATCACTTTGTCATGTTGATTATAGAAGCACCTCCTCCACACGCATAAAAACACACCTGTTTCTGTCTTTCAGTTTGCAGGACCTGCACTCTGCAGTGATAAAATGCATCAGCGGACACGGCACACCACTATTACAAAGTAAAGTCTAAAGCTATAAACCTAGTGGCCCGATAAATTGTAGAAAATGTACTTTGAAACAAAAAGTAACATATAGTGAGTGGCACTCTAAGCGTATCTAAACTTCATACTTTTCTTCTCCTAACTCTGAGCTGTTTCCCATTCCTCTGCCCAAACTGAATTCTCCCTCTTTGTTTGCTGTCTGTGATGAATAGAGGGCTTTACAGCAGGGTCAGGACAGTGCAGTAATTGGGGCATTCATAAAGAGATTATGCCTGTGCTGATGGCAACTGAGCTCTGTTCAAAACTCTCTCACACCACTTCTGAGAAAAACACATGTATCTTAACTCACTCCACATTTTAGACTCTGTGAGATTAACTCTCCAACACTGTGTGGACTCTGCAGATGAGTGTAACTGTATCTCGCAGAGGTTGACATACTAAAAGTAACAGGAGAGGGACGGTGGAGCAGAACTTCTATACTGGGATTGGTCTGTTTCTCGGCAGCCGGCAGAGGGAGACTGGCCAGCTGGTGTCCATGGGTCAGTTTTTTCTCACACAGCTTCTCTGCACATTAGAGAGGGAACTCATGCACAGGAAGCCTCCGAGTGCATGGAGGGAGAGAGAGAGAGAGAGAAAAAACGACAACGCCTGCTAACAGTCATAGCAGATTACATATAGGCTCTGCTCATGAACGCATGCAGCTAAGAAGCTTCTTTCTTAACTGGCTGGATTGTGAACTGAGGGGGCACAATGTCACGACGGGACCAGAGGTTTCGGAGAGGAATGAAAGGACGGTAAGAGCAGCTGTTATAATTAGTAAAATGTGTATGTCTATAGAAAAGTGAACTAAAGTGAGTGAAAGAGAAACTGTAGTCAATGTCTGCAATACTTCCTCAAACAGTACAGCCGCGTCAAACAGATACTTCAGCAATTCTTTCTATCACAGCGACTATGAGTGTGTGAATGAGTAAAATATGAAACCATAACAATAACAGTTAAAGTTATAGCCTCGCAATATTTCCAAGCAGCCTACACTACGATCCATACCTCCAATCCAAGATTTTTTTTTTTGTTTGTTTTTGGGATGCTCAACTGTTTTACCTCATCAACAATTACTCTTGCTCAGGTCTATATCAAAACATTTATACAGAACAACCACCAGTGAGACAATACCCCTGCAACACCAAGTACAGTATAATTAGATCAAAAATAAATGTTTCCTTTGAAGAAGTGCTGTTGTTTAAAGGAAATCCAGCAGGCTGACACAGACCAAACAGAGAGGAAACCATGGCAGGAGAATACGTCACCAGATTCTTGACATTTGACCCAGGTTAACGTCCTGACATCATAACATGTTTGTTTTATGTATAGCAAGTGCTGGTGTGTCCACAGCTCCACTTATTGTAGCACAGGAACAGATCTCAGGACAGAGAGGATATTTATAAATGGCTAAGATGCAGCACGAGCCAGATGAGGGGAATACTTTCAGTTGGGGAAATGTGAGGAGACGGTAGGAGCAGTAGGAAAGAGGATGTATTCTCCGGATGTAAGTCTGGGCTGGTTCCAGGGGTTTCTCCCAACCAGATGTTCAGGTGGAAGTGCAGATGTTGAGTTGGTTCCACATCCTTTGCCAGCAGCACAATAACAAAGAAAGGAGGTCTAAAATAAACCTGCAGCTGTTTGTTGGTTTTATTACTTAATTATTTCCTCATTAACAAATGGTAACGCAGGACTTATAGATCTCTTGCAGCACATCCCATAATGCCCCAGCAACATACAGTAGTATGTGTTTGTACTAGTACTTAGTCAAGTCATACTTAAAGGCATGTTGTTAAGAGCTCGCCATCTTTACACATTTTTAAAATTAATCTGTCATCACATTTAATTAATGAAGTCTAATGTTTTCCTATACATGTTGATATATATTTTTTATTTTTCTTTGTATTATTTTATCGCATAAGCCTGATGGCTTCTTGACCTCTCCTTACACACCTGTTATTGTTTTTTAATCATCTCATTTTACTGTGTAAATAAAGTAAATGACTAAATATGAGCTGCAGTAAACCTAAAGTTTATAACTATCAGCATAGTTGTCACACCGATGCAATCTCTGACAAGCACATTTCAAAAACCCCCACAGCAATGACTGTAAGATGACCAAAAATACCAAGCACTAAAAATGTACATGTAGGATGATGCCCGTTACCACTTGAACCTGAATTAGAAGATTTAAGACTGCACTGCTGAAACAAATAACTATTTTCCTAAAGCAATCGAGAAAAGCTTTTAATAAACTCAAATGACTGATCACAGTGACATACTGTCATTAGTTGAGTCTTCCCCTCCCCAACTACTTCATTTTTAATAGTAAGTCAACCTTTTCATTCCCTATTGTAAGAGCAGCATGGCATTTACAGTTGAGGGGAAACATGGAGCTGTACTCTTTCCAGGAAGTCAACTCCCACTCCGATTGTAGTGCCGGACAGATAAGAAAGCAGGTTTTTGTTGTACGTTCAGTTTAAGCCGGGATGTAACACAAAGTATCTGGTTGCGGACTTTAAAGTACAGAAAGTGAACATTGCATTTAAGAAACGGGGGGTTTTACGGAGCTTCTGCTTTATTATTTGCACTTTCATTCTCTTTTGCAATCTTTGAGTGGGAGTGACGACTGGAAGCTAACATTATGTTCCAGTGTTTTGTGAAGACATGTGACCCATTGACCCTACATGAGAAGTCATTTTATATGAAGCAATATCAGCTTGAATGTGCTCTCAGTCACGGTGACATCAGCAGATCAAGATCTATAATGCATCATTTCAACACCGCCGCTGCAGTGAAGATAACTGCTTTTCCTAAAACAGGAGCAGCTCGGTTTCTCAGTCTCAACTTATGACTAAAAGTATCACACAGGGTCAGACACATCAAGTGGATAGGAGTTGTGCATCAGTGACACAGACTACTACAGTGCGTTAGAAGATAGCCTCAACTAAAGATGATATTTTATGGTCCAACTGACCTGGAAGTGTTCTACCTGATCCCGTGTGTGACGATCCAGCAGGTCGACTTTCCTCGCAAGTCTCATGTTAACCATCACTGATTAGGCTCACGTTACTTTGCTCGAGCACACCTCTGAAGTATCTCTCGTCTTACAGCCTAAATCTGAACCTAATTCTGCATCTTCTCTTGCCATCTCGACCCTGCTTCCCTTTCTTTAGGTGTTGTGAATGTGGCTGTATCCTGTCTCACTGGTACTATGAACGAGAGGCACAGCTCTACTGTAAGAAGCACTACTGGAACCGTTATGGAGAGCACTGCCACGGCTGCAAGGAGACCATCGCAACAGGACTCATTATGGTAACATGATAATCACTGAAAATAAGGAAACAATCTATGATACCTAAAATAATGGCAATATAATATGGTTAATATCATAATTCAATTGACTTCAGAATTCTTTCCATGAAATAGTCGCCTGTTTTTTGTAATAATTAATATACTATAAAATCAAAAAAGAGGGGTCAAAGCCTTGTACCACAAAGCATTAAAACACAAACCCATTGTGGAAATACTGTCACCTAATAGCACAGTAAAACGGTTCCTTCACAAACACTTTTTGACTTGTACATGCACTTCTAGACTACATGACAGGAAAGACTGATTTTCCAGTTCTTCCCTTCTGATCTCATTTTCTTATGCTGTGTTATGTCCCTTCTTATTGTCCAGGGGGGGACAGGGAACGACAACACGACAAACCAAGGATTTAGACAAGACAACGTTTAACGGTTAAAGGAAAAAATGTTTGAATGAGGGGGAACTTAACTCACAACGTGGTTTACAATATGTGGGGGAGGAAAGGAGGGAGGTGGAGTGCCAAAGCAATGAAATCAACAAAACAAAACAAGGCCTATACTATTTCTTATTCACAACACAAAAACCTCTGTCTTCTCTAAAAAAAGGAGTTCAAAACAACTTTCAAAACGATACACAAGTGGGATCCATCCACCGCTAACCTAGTGTTTCTAGACAGAGTTTACTACGTGAAGAAGTGAACAGGGCACCCCGACTTACCTAACTCCTTTCTCCCACCACATACCTTTACCAATCCAAAACAAAACAAAGTCTGCCTGAGCATGTGTATCATGTGAGGACCAAATGAAAAATGAGAGAGAGCTCCTCAGCCAGGCTCCCTTTTTTTTCGGCCTCCAGTCAGGTGATTGGCCACCCCAGAAATTACTGTAACAGGGGGTGGTGGCTTCATGGCCTCTCAGGCACAGCTCGTCACCTTGTCAGCACCTGAAGCAAAACTAGGGGAGGGAGAGACAGAGAAGAGAGGGAGAAAGAAAACAAACCCTCTGCCCCTGCTGGCCACGTAACACTGACTATTGTTTCATTATAATGAGTCACAACGTCGCAATTAACAAACAGACCCAACAAACATTCCTGAGCCAAAGTCACCTCAGCAGATAATCCTCCTTTTCTGTTTCCGTGCTCACTCACTCCAAAACATTCTGAACTCAGCCAGCAAGAAATTGATTGATAGATGGTGTGATAGTTTAAAAATAGCTGCTTTATTGATCATTCAAAGCCGTCACCATTTGTTCAAACTGACTAGTGGCAATACAAATACCAAAAAAGGGCATTATATAATAATAGTCATTCATACATTCAAAGCCTTCCTGCCTCTTGGTTTCCTACTGGCACGAAACTAAATGCTTCTTTCAACTCTCATGCCAGAGGATATCCTCTGAAAACATCCTGACACTACAAGGCCTTGATGCAGGAATGCACAGAAAGATGTAATTCAGAGCGACCGCTAAAGTCTGAACCCACAAAATATCATCTAGTCAAAACCAATATTATTCCCTTGGCCTCTGCATTGTGTTTTGTATAAACAGGTTGCTGGAGAGCAGAAGTACCACCCTGAATGCTTCACTTGTATGAGCTGTGAAATGTTCATTGGGGACGGAGACACCTACACGCTCGTCGAACGCTCAAAACTCTACTGGTAAGTTTCAAGCTGAAAATAACAAAAGAATAATTTTTGATTAAATAGGTTTTTGATTCTGATCAGTGTCCTTTCTTCTGTCTCTTGATGTGTCAACTCAGTGGGCACTGTTTCAGTCAGGGTCCAGTATCCACTGTGGGGTCACCTTCTCCACTCACCAAGAGTTCCCACATGGTGGCGCTGGTGTCTTTCCCTCCACGTGCAGGTGGCCGACGAGGCCTTACTGTAGCCACTGACGTCTGTCAAGAGAAAGGCCCTCTTGTCACTGTCACGGGGTGAGTCTCTGAATTTAACACAAGTGTAAATTTTGTATTTCATTAGCCAAATAAACTCCAAATCTGATCACCCCTGTCTTACCCCTTCTTGACTGCAGCCTTCCACTCACTGTAATTCTCCCTCAGGTTAGACTCAGCTGTCCTCAGTCCTGACCTGCTCCCCTCTATACACACTGGTGACCGAGTACTGGAGGTCAACGGCATCCCTGTTCACAACATTTCTGCAGACGAGGTAGGCCTCAAGCTACCAAATCCTTCAATAAAATCACAACTAAATAAGATGTAGATACACCTCCTGGCATCCACATAAACAACATACAATACAAATAAGACAGGAAAATGAATCGTCACCAAATTTCAATGTCATATCCTTTCTTCTAGATAAACTTTGTGATCCAGGACACAAGCAGGCCGCTGCAGCTGACCATTGAACACAATCCGCAGTCTCCTAATGACCCCCTTCGCTCAAACAATCCCCAGGACGACATCAGCTGTACTGACCCCTGTGTCCACAAGAAGCTTGCTTCAACCCACAAACTCCCAAGTCTGGAGGAAGAGCCAAGTCCAGAGGAGGAGACAGGCGAACCAATCAGGATGAGCCTGTCACCGCCTCAGCAACAAGGAACCCTGGGAATGCGATCCAGAAATATTCTGTAAGTGCTGACTCTCAGATAACTTTGATTAATTAGTCCCCTCTCTCTCCTCATCTAAGTTTTTCTCTTCTTCCTCAGGCGCAGCTGTAGTATAGATAAGTGCCCTCTGTCCCCTGGAGCACTGTCACTTTTAACTCAAAGGAGAGAAATGGTTCGCTCAGAGTCTCTTCGTGTGGATTCTGGAGATCGGACCCATCGCATCTTCAGACCTTCAGACCTCATCCATGGGGAAGTGCTAGGAAAGGGTTTCTTTGGACAGGCTGTCAAGGTACCGCAGTTAATTTTTTGCTCACTTTCACTTTGTTTCTTTCATTTATGGCTGACTTTGTTGTCAGTTCATTGATTTTAAGCGGCATTGTGATTAATCTGTTGCTGTTAACACAGGTGACACATCAGGAGACTGGGGAGGTGATGGTGATGAAAGAGTTGATAAGGTTTGATGAAGAGACACAGAAGACTTTCTTAAAGGAGGTAAGTGGCCATCTGAAAAAGGCTCATGACTTAGAGATATATTATGTAACATTTCCCCATTAAAATGTCAAGACATAGTACATATTAAATCTCAGGGGGGTAAGTTCAGGAAGATGAGTGCTCTTCACGAAGTTGGTACCTAAACTGGATTTAATCAGGAATGTTCCTTCGCAACGTTTATACCCATTTTACAGCATCAAGAGGGTTTTTAAGTGACTACCATACCTATGAGCTATTTTCATGTTGCTAAATGACATGAGGCATTTGTTCTACATTTTGTCTCAACTCGAACAGGTTAAGGTGATGCGCTGTCTGGACCATCCCAATGTTTTAAAGTTCATAGGACTGTTTTATAAAGACAAACGAATACACTTCATCTCTGAATTCATCCAGGGAGGATCTCTCCGAGAGACCATCACAAAAATGGTAAGTTTAAATAGATTTTTATGTTTCTACACCAGTGCTATCAAGAGTACTTGCAAGATTACTCAGATATGGTCACAATCTTGTTGTTGTAGGAAAAGGATTTTGCCTGGAGTATAAGAGTAGGTTATGCCAAAGACATTGCGGCTGGAATGGTAAGTCTTTCTGGTCAAAAATCTAATATTAAAAGATAATAGAAAATAAAAAAAATCTTTACCTGTACCAACTTCCCCTAATGTTTATAATCTCTCTCCCTCTAAGGCCTATCTACACTCCATGAACGTTATCCACCGAGATCTAAACTCACACAACTGCCTGGTCAGAGAGGTAAGTAAACGGTTTCCTAACACAGCACACAAACACCAGATATCTTCACTGTAGTTAGGTTTTCTGGAGTCCAATTCCAAGTAGTTAAAATAATCTGATTTGTTTTAAGGCTATCAAATCTTTTACCTGTTTTTAAGATAACTAGCAAAGACCAATGTAGAAAACGCAGTCATCTGGCTAAAAAGTGATTGTGAAATCTATCTGGATCAACCTGATTTGACCTTGAATGTGAATGTTTTTCTTCTTAAAAATGAAATCTACATCTAAATTTTGTTTGCTTAGGTTGTTGAAAGCATTCAAATTTCGCAAGTCTACATCAACGAGACCATTTCCCAGCTATTGCCAGCATCTGTATTCATGTATTCTTGTTTCTATTATGTGTTTGAATTGTCAAACTGAAACTAAAAGCTAATCATCAAACTGTTGTGACTTCATGGTTTTAATTTAATGTTAGCTTTTCCTTGACGCATGCGTAATTGATTTCAAGGCAGCCAAAGAATCCATTAGGTTTAAGGGAAATGTGATTGGTATTTTGATAAACACACTCTACCACACATAACCAACATAAATCCTCAAGCATAACTCCTCATTAAATGTTCATAGCATTCCTCTCTCTCTTTCCTTCTCTTGTTTAGAACCAGTCTGTGGTGGTGGCAGATTTTGGACTAGCCCGGCTGGTGAGGGAGGAGAGGAATCAAGGCAAAACATCCTCTCTGGAACGGCCTGCTAAGGGGACACTGTCAGAGCTCCGCAGGCCTGACCGGAGAAAGCGGTACACCGTGGTGGGAAACCCCTACTGGATGGCCCCTGAGATGATCCATGGTGAGTGCACGAAGTTCTTGGCTATCAGTTATAGCAGCAGATGGCTAATCTCTGAATCACCTTCAGAATGGGTCAGTACAGGACAGTAAAGATGTCGTTCACATTTTCTAACGTTTCCTCTGCACCTCTCAGGGAAAAGCTATGACGAACGGGTGGACATCTTTTCCTTTGGTATCATGATATGTGAGGTAAGAACATCTCAGCAGATTAAAATAATCCTAAAAATATGAAGCACTTGATTGCAATTAAGTGTTGACGGAAGAATCAAATACATTTTTGTATAAATGTTGTGTAAAGGTCAAAGAAAATAACCTGTATTATTCATACTTTTTGTTAATTCATCCATCTTAAAGCTGAGTATTTCTCTATATCTCTCTTTAGATAATAGGTAGAGTGAGTGCCGACCCTGACTACCTTCCCCGGGCGAATGACTTTGGGTTAAATGTAGCCGGTTTCCTGCAGCAGCACCACCATCCACAGTGCCCATCGGCCTTCCTGCCGCTGGCTGTCCTCTGCTGTGACATGGACGCTGATAAACGGTATGGTTACACAAAACTGACAACTGCAGAACTATGCGCTATATATGATAAATTACATCTGGTGTATTTGTTAATTATTTAGTTCATTTTCAGTAACAGAATAACCGTAGGCAACGCCACCATTATTTAAAATTTAAACAACCGGTGTACAAAGTCTACTTTATCATAATAACTGATGTAAGCACACATCCAGCTTTCATGCAGGGCTCTCGAGGCTGTGTGCTGCCCATACAGTGAATAATATATTAAGAAATGCATTACACAAACAAACTAAACAAATCTAGTGCCAAATAGCCGACTAAATATTTAGTCACTACTGCAGTGGAGTTTGAAAGGCCCTTAAACCTCTTTGTCTTTCACTCTTTCAGTCCTTCCTTTTCAAAGCTGGAGGAGTGGCTGGAAAACCTGCTGATGCATCTGGAAATCGGTCTGCCTCTGCTCTCTGAGTTAGAGCAGCTCCGCAGGGCCTTCTGGCAGAATCACGAACACCAAAACCACTTTCACAAAGAGGACTTAGATTCTCACGAACAAACCCATTGTTCAGAGCCACTAAGACACAGACCCGACACCAAGCAACGTTCAGACAGTGACAATAACCACGTAGAGCCTCATCACCTCACGCAGCGCCAAGACCAAAATAGCAAACCTGAAAGCCATTCAGACAGACAGCAACACACGCATGACACCGATGACATGAGAACTGAGCGCCACCACCTGAGCAAAGAGTGCAACGACCACTCAAAAGACAAGAGCCGGACGTTTTGTGTGTCTGAGAGTGCAGACTCAGACAAGAATGAGTCTGAAACATATGAACACAATAACCCCTCAGGACAGCCCGAAACCCAGCAGGAGGCCTCACAACCACTACAGGTCAATGACTCGTTGCTAGGCCGGCCCAACAGAACCAGAAGGACATGCAGAGTGCTGTGGGACTCACATACAGAGAACAGCTCTTTTCTCTGACTACTCAATTCAGTGTCCAAGATAGGACACATCTACAAAGCCCAGCTTAAGCAATAAAAACACATACTGAAGACATGTGTGCCTTTCTCAAACAATGTGGAGAGAAGTGAGAGTCAGAACTCTGTACGTAAAGGAAAAAGGAGGAGAGGAAAAACAATCACCACACAATGATATCTAACTTTTTGCGTGGAAAAACACGCAGAAGATTTGTATGCAGCTTGATAACAATTGCATAGCACGTAACATTTGCCTCATATTACTCTGTGAAACAGTATTTAAGTGGTTTAAATTAGAGCCCGACTGCATTTAGCTGTTCCCCATTCTTTACCTGATTCCTTAAATTCTTTCAAATTTGTTAGTGCTCTCTGGTGGACAGACTATGTAACAGTGACACCGTTTCGAAATGACCTTAAACATATCTTTCTTCTTACTTATCGATCTACATCTATGATGATATTAGTATATCTGTGATAAGCTAAAATTGTCCAGCCAGTTGATCGGTTGGGTCCTAGTGTCATCTTTCTCCAGAAGCTGTGAAACACAAAGCACTTTACACTTAAAGCTACATTGCATGGGGCAATTATTTATCCGAATGCCTTGTACTGCATATTTTCTTTTGAAGTTTTTAAGACCACTCGCTGAGCTGTGAACATATAAAACTACAACTGTAATATGAACTAACTTAATAAAGAGAAATACAAATTCATGTGACAAAATTTTAATTTTAATCACTGACCATTGTGAATTTACTCCTAATCAAATGCAGCCATTTTCTAAGGTAGTTCTTTGTAATTTAACACAGAGAGTGTACATTCACTCAAGTACTGTACTTAAGTACAATTTTGAGGTACTTGTACTTTACTTGAGTATTTCCATTTTCTGCTACTTTATACATCCACTCCACGAGATTTTGGATGCAAATATTGTACTTTTTACTCTCCACATTAATTTGATAACTTTAGTTACCAGCTACATTCCTGATTGCATGCTGCATAAGAGCCAAATTAATGCACTTTTTTTAATTGGGAAATCTTATAGACAACCAGAACACTTTACAGAAAACCTATGTATGAACCAGCTATCAAACACTTACCTTATGTAGGCTTGACAGGTGGCTCTGGGTAGTAAATTAAGTTAGCCATTTGTGCCACTCAGGTAGCTATTCTCAAAGTCACATATCTTAAGCTAACATCTCCTTACTCAATATGTAAAAAAAAACCTAAATTCAAAAGTTTGATTTGAGTTATATGTGTCTATTCTAGCATTATTTTCCATCATTAAAGACATACAAAAAAGTTCAAGACATTTTCCTGGTGCTGTAAAAATGAAAGGATGTTTAAGCTAACCTAGATTGGTATCCCAAGCTACAAGGTTAAATAAATATATGAGAATGCTAGCTAGCTAGCTAACTAAATTACAACTTTAAAACTCATGGCTTCATCCTCCCCATATAAATCATCCATCTCTGTGGTCAGTATGGAGCAAATACTCATGTTTACACCTGAATTTGGCGAGAAAAATAAAATTAAATGTGGCTAAATACAAAGGCTCTAATGTTCGGGTCCTGCCATTAGTCTTTTTTGTCGTTGCTACGAACTTTACGTTACCAAGGTTACAAACTGTTACACCTACACGTTACCAAGGTTACACAGTGCTACGAACATGACCTTACCAAGGTTACAACGTGTTATGCACACACACTAGCATTTAGCAGCTGGCTTGTTTTTACTTTTTGAAAAAATACCCAGCAAAAGTGGATTTTAGTGTTTTGCTGTGAGCCTCATTGTTGTATCTGTCACCGCTGGACTTTGCATATTACTCCATGGCTATGTCGGGCAACACTTCAAGAGACAGAAACGTAAGATTTATTATTTTTTTTAAATTTAGTATAGTGGTATAGTAGTAGTGGTTAACCCTCATACCTCGGTTAGAGTTAAGGAGCAGCTTCCCTGAGCTTTTCTATGGGAGCTGTTTTCCAGGCGAGACATTCAGGAACATGGCTGACATTAGCTAGCTACATGAGCGGCACAAATTAGCTTAAGTTTGGTATGCGCTAATGTTCACAAAATCATGTAAAATGGATTAATATTGATTTTGCTCTATATATAATGATATAATAATAATTATTGCTACTTTTGGCAGTAGTGGCTGCTACTGTTTGCATCCTGCACTAAGTCACATCACTGAGCTAGCTTGTTAATTAGCTAGCTAATAAAGGGGAATATCAGCCTGTGTGGCTCCACTCTGCTGCACCGTCTTCTACTTAAATCCAAGTCAGAGCGACAAGACTGAGCGGACTGTACCCAGACACACACACACACACACACACACACACACACACACACACACAGAGCATATGCCTCGTCAACTTTTATTAGCTCGTGTGTAGTTCGCTCTTGGCATCACCAACTAGAAGAGTGAGAGAGTTAACCCATTTTCTGCCTCTGGTCCGAGGACAGTTGGAGGAGCCGGTGGTATTATGCAGCACATGTCGTCTCCCGTCAGGTTCCGCAGCAGTAAAAAAGACTGTACAGGTACGTGTTTACCACTGACTACAGCACTTAAACACACCTAGGTTGCATCAGGGATATCTTTAAATACTAGTTTCTGCTATTAATAATGTATCAGTCTATAAGATTCCTGCAGTGGTTTATTTATGTATGGTACTTATTGTCATTTTAACGACATTTTTGCACCTTACTGTATTTCTGTTACTTCACTATTGTTAGACCTCTGTACATATGTGTGATATAGACGACCATCTTCTACTTTTTAATCTAGTTTTAACTTACTGCTTTATATTTTAAAGTTGTGTTTACTGACATCAGGAGGCTGATCGTAAAGCTACTTACTCAAGGACCAATAATACCATAAAGTATTATAATATAATAGCGCCATCATTTTCTGTTCTCATCATTCAGCTTATTCAACAAGTCTTTCTGCATTTATATTGACTTTTTTTCTTTTACAAACTGTACATTTTCTCCCATATTTACATTTTCTTCGTCTCTGCTCAAAAAACTGCAGCTTTCTCAGAAAAAGAGGTAAGACATGTTTGTAGACTAGTGTTTAATGATAGTGTTTATATCTTGTGTTTGTAAGTGTGTGTGTGTGTGTTTAAGAGTTAAGTCTCTAACCCCCCCCCACCCTGTCAGAGCATTAGAAGCTGGGTTAAGCCTGCTGCAAAGCTTTGTGGGTAATGAGAGCTGACAGGTAGCGGGACGCCAGATGAACCCTGATCAAGCCAGCAGCACTGTGTGGGCTGTGTTGTTCTGCTGTCTTTAGACCGGGTCAACAGGACAAAGTGAGTCCGGAGAGATGTGTGTCTCCTGTAAAGCTCGGCTGTTGACTGATAAAAGCTATGACTTCAGTCTAGTTAGTATATCTAGTGTGACCCTAGTTTTTACTACCCACCTACTGCAGACTGTCTGATGTTTGTGTCCCTACCCTGCCTGGACAGATGGATGAAGACCTCTGTAATGTATAATGAGATCACAGGTCAGGACTAATCAGTGAAGAAAGGGTGTAGTCAGCCACTACAACAAAAGACAAAGAAGACTCATCGTGTCATGTGCTCAGAGAGCATGGCCCTGACTGAGCGGCCACCTGTAGTGTTATCATAGTGTCATGTCAACAATTTATATTTGAGGTCCAGTATAATTATTCTTTCATGGATTAAATATATGATATCTCTAACAGTCTCATACTCGTACTGTTGCTGAGGGGAAAAGGAATGAAATTAAAGTGGAATTGCCAACATCTTGACTTCTTAGTGCCCTGCGTGGAATAATAATCCTTTGTAACGGCTCATAAAGGAAGAGACCATGCCTAATGGTTTTCCCTTGTTAAAGGTGGGGTGAGCGATTCTTGAGAAAAATAGTTGATTGTTGAGTCTCATTCCCAGTTTGAGAAATACCAATACTTTGGGTTTGTGGCTTGATCCGAGCCACTATTGTTTATTGTTTAGTCTCATTCCCATGTCTGACCTGGGAACGATCAACTATTTTTTCTCCTGAATTGCTCACCCCACCTTTAACTGCCCATTTTAGGTTTTCCTGCGCTTGTTGGCTTTCTGTCTGTCCCTCAGTTTAGACTCCACATCATATTAAGTAGTAATGTACAAACTGCAGCAATATTGTGTTGCCACTGCAGGGTTTGCAATTGCCTCGCTTGCCAATTTCTCTCCCTTGTCTCACCTGACTGCAAGCCTGAAAGTTCATTGTACTGCATTTCAGGTCAAATCTTCAAATATTTATCTTATCAGTTTACCAAGCAGATCGGTAAACAGCAAAGACACATTATTTCCTTTTTAGATTTGATTAAAAGTGAGTTATATTTGTTAGACTTTTGATAAACCATATAAAACTTTGCTGCCTCCTGTCGTAGTTTTCCAGTCTGTCCATTGAAGACCAGGAGGACACTCAGTTTCCTTTTGCCATGAGGGATCTGCCTCCTGTCTCTCAGCCTGGCGAACAGCATCAGATGCCAGGCCACCAGGCACCAGTCAACCATGAGGCAGAAGGAACAGCACCCAACGGGAGACTCCCGAGCCTTCCCGGGACTCCCCCCCTGCCCCGTCCCATCCCCTGCCACCCTGCTGACTCTCCGACAGCCCCTCCAAGAGCACATCGTGTTAGACCGGATACAGAGTTTCAGCCCTTGCCACTGAGGAGACAACTCGTCTCTCAAGTGTCTCTGGACTGTCCGCCCAGCCCAGCCTCACGTCCACACAGCCCTTGGGGACGCTCTGACCCCTATGACTCTCCAGAGGTTTGTTTCCATGTGCTTTTGTTGTTCTATGATGACGTTCTATGATGAATGGAGCAGTGGCGATGGTGTAATTGTATTGGAAGAGAAAAAAAATACAATAATATCCCAGTATTTACTGTGATATTTGTGTTTACTGTCTGCAGGATCAGGACAAGGAGTATGTGGGTTTTGCCACATTGCCCAACCAGGTTCATAGAAAGACAGTGAAGAAAGGTTTCACATTTACGCTCATGGTGGCAGGTGAGTCCTCCTGTATGTCTGGTAGACTTCTTTTTTAAAAAATCTTGTTTTTATGCAAATGTTTTGCGACTATATGTGTTAAATAATTATAAGGAGTAATGTAGTTTCACTGTCAAATGTGATATTTTACTTGTGCATCTTCAAGAATCAGGGTTGCCTCTGTTTCTTTCTGTAGGTGAGTCTGGCCTCGGTAAATCAACACTAATCAACAGTTTGTTCCTCACTGACCTCTACAAAGACAGGAAGGTTCCTAATGCACAAGGTGAGATAAGCGTTATTATTTTATATATGTGGTCGATGGAAATGACGTAGGAAAGCAGCTGTAAACAAGCTATGTAGATATGTGGTCTTTGTGCAAAATGTGAAGTTGGTACTACTTTCCGGCCTTGAAGTGTGTGTGTGCTCTTGAACATGTTTGTACACACTGCTAACTTGGTGCCTGTGTAGATTTAGTTACTTACACATGTATGTGTCTGCAGAACGGATCGATCAAACAGTGGACATCATCAAACACACAATTAGCATTGAGGAGAAAGGAATCAAATTAAGACTCACCATCATAGACACACCAGGGTTCGGAGACGCCATCAACAACACAGAATGGTGAGGTCATCAACATGCACCTGCAAACTCAAACCAGCTTGACCCAGACAATTTTGGAGCATAGACAGGCTCCAAGGAATACGCTTTTATTTTGAAATAGCTCATGTTATAAATTGTCAGTTCTCCATCAGGGTTGTTTTTTCACTCAGATTTTATGTGTTTGCAATAGCTGGAAGGTAATAGAAGACTACATCGACCAGCAGTTTGAACAGTACTTCAGAGATGAGAGTGGGTTGAACAGAAGGAACATCCAGGACAACAGAGTCCACTGCTGCCTCTACTTCATCTCTCCGTTTGGCCATGGGTATGACCGACAACGCGCAAATACTGCACTTTAAGCTAAACTAGTGCAACACTCCCTGTCCAGCCTGTCTGTATGTCTGTGCTCACACACACACATGCGTTTGTGTTACTCTCCCGTCAGTCTTCGACCTCTGGATGTGGGGTTTATGAAGGCCCTGCATGAAAAAGTCAACATAGTTCCCATAGTGGCCAAAGCTGACAGCATGACACATGATGAGATCCGCAGAAAGAAAGAGAAGGTATGAGATCATGAACACACACACACACACACACACACACCACTCTCTCTCTCTGTCTGGTTCTCTCAAACATTGTTGCTTCAATGTTTGTTGATGCATTCCAGATTAGAGAGGAGATCAAGCAGTTTGGGATTAACATCTACCAGTTTCCTGAGTGTGATTCAGATGAGGATGAGGACTTTAAAACGCAGGACCAGATACTCAAGGTGCATCTTTTGACTTATTCTTTTCTCACTGGTGAATTTTGCTGCCTCGTCCGCATTAAGACTGACATTGTTATTGTTTTTTCTTCACTCTGCAGGACAGCATCCCGCTTGCAGTAATTGGGAGTAATGTTCAGGTGGAGAGTAAAGGGCGCAAGTGCAGGGGTCGCGCCTATCCCTGGGGTGTGGTAGAAGGTAGCACACACAAACCATTTTTATCATAATTTCACTTTGTTTTTACAAAAGCTTTGTGGAATGTTTCACTTGGGTGGTATATGTAAAGGTTTATGTGTAGTTTTGGTTCACTTTGTCATTGCATTGGTCAGTGGAGGACCCGGCTCACTCTGACTTCCTGCTGCTGAGGAACATGCTGGTGAGGACACACATGCAGGACCTCAAGGATGTGACCCAGGAGACGCACTATGAAAACTACAGGGCCGAGTGCATCCAGAACATGACACGCATGGGGGTGCAGGAGAGGAAACGCAGGTGGGTGGAGGCAGGATGTGGTTTGATTGATTGATTGAACACACTTAACCTCTAACAGTCTTACTGAGACAGATGCTCACACAGACTATGTTCTTCTTGAATGCATGTTGGTGTGAATATGCGTTTTAGTTTGCTTGAGAAGTGTCGAGATGTGAGCGACGCAGATTTTCCTCTGCCGCTGGCCACTGTTGACACGGAGAGGGAAAGACTCATCTTTGAGAAAGACGAAGAGGTATGTCTCTCTTTCTGCCTCGCTCATTAAGTTACTCAGTTAATGAGGTAATCACCAATTCTGTTATCTCTGTAGCTGAGGAGGATGCAGGAGGTGCTGGAGAGGATTCAGGAGCGGATGCATCAGAGCCAGAAAGCTGCTGCTGATTCTTCCATAATCCCCCCAAGACAGGAGGTCAACAAGGAGCAGCCAGGAACACAAAGGAGGCGATGTTTATGAAGCCTTGAATAAAAAGGAATTCAGCCATAATGCATATAAGCCCTTGTTTGATTGCTGTTCTCCAGGACAACTTAAAGTGAGAGAGACTGGACTCATTGTGTATCTGCACAGAGAGGCGTATGATGGGTAAACTATAAATTTACAGTTTAATCAATTGATCAATCTTTATTTGAAGAGCAGCAATTCACAACAGAAGTTAGCTCCTGAAACTTTACAATTGGAGCATTCTCTTTGATTAATCTACTTACAGAGACCCAAACATTTCCCGTATGAGCAAGCACCTAGTGACAGTGGCGAGAAAAAACTGCCTTTTAATAGGCAGAAACCTCAAGCAGAACCAGACTCGATGGTTGGCGGCCATCTGCCTCGACCGGTTGGGTTGAGAGAGCGAGAGATAATAATAATGACGATGCTGGTGATGATAATTTGAGTCACGCAGGACCACAGCAGCAGGGCTAACCACGAATCCAACTTAGTAGCATGCATTAATGAGACATGAAATGTGTACGGCTAGAAAGGAAGAGAGAGGAGCTTAGTGCATCATGGGAAGTCCCACCGGCAGCCTAAGCCAAGGAACTTAAAAAAGAAGCAAGGGTCATTATGTCACCAAATCTTGCTTTGGGGCCGGACTGTCGTGTTGGTTGTATTGAAGTCAATGGGAGATGCATGGAGAAACACACTTCAACCTAACATAGCTACATCGTATGACTTCAGATGAAGAAATGTCTCCAGAAAATGAAAAACACACTTCAGAGCGACTGATTTTGTTATCGACACGTTCCTCTGTTCCTTAAATTTGTGTGCTCACGCTGCTGTTCACGGTGTAAGTGCAGTCTCAACAGCGGAAATCAGGACTTGCCTAGTTTGATCACAATATTGCAGCCCTGTAAATAATTTGGAGGGAAATCTGTGGTTAACCTACTCCCTGAAGTGTGTTCTTTCATTTTCTGGAGGCCTTTCTTTAACAGAAGTCATACGATGTAGATATGTCAGGTCAAAATGTGTTTCTCCATGCATCTCCCATTGACTGTCACCACAGTCTGGCACCAAAGTTGTCTTGGTCTAAGCCTATGGCAGAATAGCTCAGAGCCTCTACTCTGAACCACAAGTAACCCTGCATCCTAGGAGCGCAGTGTTCGAGTGGGGTAATAGGGTACTACGATGTACCTTTAAGGGCTTTGTGTGTGAGGAGGATTTTAAATACTATTCCTTACAGGAGGCCAGTGCAGAGAGGCTAATATGGGAGAAATATGATCTTATTGGGACTGGCCTGATCAAGGTATAATCATGGCCTGATCAAGGTATAATCATGGTGGTTATTATAAGGTGACATGTTTTCTTACGTGCAGCCAGGAGAAGGATGTTCCGGCCTGGAGCCTTCAGTGTTCAAGAGCACTTCAGCAGGTCACACCGGCTCACAGCCAGGTGGAAAGAGTTGCTCTGCTGCTGAAATGAATTACTTATATTCCATTTGTTTTATGGTTGTGTTCCAGGACGTCTTGATAAATAACCTTCATAGTGATGTAACACTGCCATCTAGGGGTCATTGTAGCGATGTTGACGGTTTTTAAATATGTAAACTACATTTTTTATGTTTCGTTACTTGTGAGTGGAATGTTTTTCTCTTGTTTTGTATTTTTAATCTCTTCATTTTGCTGTTTCGTAAGAACAAAACATCAATAAAAAGCTTTCTCACTTCAGTTCATGTCTGTGTTTTATATATTACAGAAGAGCAATAAACACAGGAGCAAGATATGTTGTAAATGTAATAAGATTTATTAAGAATCTTTATTATTTCATCAGCATAATTCTTCATCATTAATATGTTGTATCCATTATCATCATTGTTATCTTAAACAGTGGACAGTTAGATCTAAAAGGCAGCCCAAAGTGTACAGGCGATATATAACTTAAAACTTTCTCCATAGGGAAAACATGTTTTTATATTCATATATAATATCAATGTAGCATGAGGTCCAAGATCCTGCCTGCGTTATACAGTATTGTACATGGTCCCAGAAATACAACGGAAAAACAAAACCTTTAAACAAAAGAAACTAAAACGGCAATCTACATGCAAAACGAAACCAAAAAGAAACAAGCATTTTAAAATTTGAGAATACATACACTCATATGCCAAAACGTGCATACCATCACAAATTCACAAAACTTTCATACGTACATACAAATATTACAAAACTCAAATTGAATATTAGACATTATTGTGTTATCAAGAGCAACTTTTTTTTGTTTTTTTTTAAACATTTTTCCACTCCATGTCTCAGTCCATGTCACAAAATGGAAAACTTAAAAACATTAAAAAAAACAAAACAAAAAAAACAAATAGGACAGTAAATCTTTGTCTCTTCCATTCTTTCAATGTGTCCGTGTTTTGCCAGAGTTGTCACAGTGTTCAGGAAAACTGAGTATAGGCACACACGATAGCACCCAAGCAGGCTCATACCATAAATCACCTCTGTGTAAAAAAATAGCTTGCTTGCCACACACACACTCACACACGCACACACACACACATCATACGCACATCATGCACAGGGCAAACTGTATAACCAAAAAACAGAGCCATGCTACAGGTACAGTAGGATTAACTATAGTACAGAATATAAAACATATTGAATACAGTCACATACACAGACAAGACATACAGAAACAGCAGAGGAGGCGAGGAGCAGATCCACGCAACATTGACGACGTATACAGACACCGACGGGAGGTTTAATGCGACGCGTATAGGCTGGCAAGAAGGCGGTGAAGCCGTGAACGTTTTGAGTATGTGCACATAAACACACATAAACATACACACACAGAAAAGTGGGCGTCACAACAGCTACCATTTTGAAACTCCAAATTACTGTCAAATTGTTCTTCACAAAGCTGCAATAACATTTTTTCAGTACTTTTTGTGCTATTTCAAGACCGTTCAGTGAGAGAGAAGTATGTCTCTGTTTGACAAAAAAAATCTTAACTCAAGCTTTTTCTGGAGCTTTCATCCTCATCTCACAATCTTCTCAGCAATTGGAGTTTGTCGCGTGGCAACAGCTCCATACTGTGTACAATACAATGCCGTATGAAACCTGAGTTGGGATTATTTCTTTTTTAGATCTGCAGCGATTAGTCAATCAAAAGTAAATCAATTGCAAACTATTTTGATTATTTGTTTCAGTCATTTTTTTAGTGAAAATGTCAATTATTTTCTAGTTCCAGCTTTTGAAATGTAAGGATTTACTGCTTTTCCTTTCCTGTTTATGATAGTAAATGAAGAGTCTTTGGATTTTATACTGTTGGTTGAACAAAAGAAACAATTTGAAGACGTCACTCTGGGTTCTGGTATACAGCGACGAGGATTTTTTTCACAATTTTCAGATTAAATAATCGATTTATGTTGAAAATAACTGCTTACGTTAAGATTTTGTTTGTCAAACTACTGTTCAAACTGTATTGTGCCCCGAAGTGGTGTGTGAGCAACATCAGCATGAGGTCTGGGATGAAGCAGCAGAGGGAGCTGTTGCATTAGAGTGAAGAGGATGAAAACCTGCATCGCTCTACAGCGTGTGAGGGGAGACGTCACTCATGACAAGAGGAAACCTGTCACTGAATGTTTTGAGAGCAGTTAGCAGTGGTTGTACAGGCAGGCATTCAGGCATTTGAGATACGCAGACAACTTTCTGTGCAGATCCTTATTCAACATGATGTGTTACTTTACTGCTGTCTAAACAGTTTATATCAGGCCTCGATGTGGCGGAAAACATGATCTTAGCTGATGAGAAAACGTATTAAAAGCCAAAGCAATGCACACACAAACATTGCTGGGAGTTTTAAAAAGATTCTGGCTGGTTTCCTGAGCTTTTTTGTCTTTTTTTTTTAAATTACAAAAATCACCAGTTATTCCCAAAACTTGATAGGAATTGATATTCTCAAATGACAAATTTCAGTAACTCTGATTTCTCACTGTGAATAATCTCAAACTTGCTGCACCCCTTTTAAATCTGTATTTATTGTGGCTTCCTCAAAGGAAATCCTATCTCTGGGCAGTAATCAACAGGCTAAAGGTCATGTTGTGTCTTGCCAAGACTTCTCCACAAGGAGAATCATCCTTTTGTCTTAAGTGCAGATTGGATCCAGTTTCATTATGACACTCTATTTGTAAGGTGTTTGGTGCAGTGCAGTGATCAGGGACCTTCATTTGGAAGGAAGATGGGGAGGGCTGAACAGTCACTTCATGTGATAGAATCACAGTGCAAAATCAAATGAAAAAGAAACTGGAAAGCAATAAATTAGGAACTTCTTGCCTTCCTGAACTGCATGGTCTCCTTCACACTCTATCAAAGCCCTTTCCTGTGTGTCATTAACTCAGATTGAGCTGCCTCCTCCTGCTCTCAAACAAATCAGTGACGTTAATCCACCAGAATGTCCCACATGACATCATGAATATATGACTACAAAACGGGCACATACTGTATCACCATACAACCTGACGACAAACAACTCTCTCTCATGTGTTTTCTCTCAGTGAGTGAATGAAAAGTTAAGGTAAATCCTTGATGCCTGAGTGTGAACTGAGCTTATTATGTTAGTGCTTCTGGTTGTAAAGGAAGGAGAGAAGGAAGGAAGAGAGGAAGGAGAGAAGAAGGCAAGGAAGGAAGGTAAAACAGAGGTCTTTCTTTGCAGCGCAGACAAATGTCACAGTCTTATTTTCACGAACAATGGCCTGACCCACTCACTCTGCTTTCATGTTATTGTTCACAAACTAACATAGCTGTGACCAAAATATCTCTGGAGATATTCATCACATTGTCCAAAAACAGTTTATGTTTTTTTTGTAAATTTTCATGTGTCCGTCTCTCAGAGATACTCTGCTATTGATTATAGATAGGAGGGTCAAGTTCTGAATCATTCTCTCCTTCTCCTGTCTTCCACCCCAGCTGTTTTTGCTCTTTCAGGCCAGTTTGAGCGTGCTGACAGGGAAGGTTGGGACAGTAACCATGGTGACAGGGTTGAGGACGGCAGCCTGTCCAACCAGCTGTGGGTGGGGGGCCAGCACTGCCGTGGGCTTGCCTATCGACGGGTTCCCCTGGCTCATCACGGCTGCGCTGTTTACCTGTGCTCCGTTAGTGTTAGCTTGAGGATTGGCCTGGACGTGTGGCAGGGTGTGATGGGTGAAGGTGTGGGTGATGTGGCCCACCATGGTGGGCTGGGAGACAGACACCCCCTGGGGGTAGAGGGTCGGCAGGTGGGATGGAAGCGGACCTCCCAGGTGAGCCACCGGGTGGACGGTGATGTGTCCGATGGGCTGGGCGGCTATCTGCTGGTGAGTGGCGGTGGCAGCTGGAGCCGCCACAATTGGCTGAGGGGTGGAGGAGGTGGGGCCAGGCGACGGGGCGATGTGCGTCAGGTGCTTGTGATTGGCAGGCAGGCCATGATTGACAGCCTGGATGACTGACGGGTGGGAGACGGCGGCGTGAGCGATGACGGTTGGCTGGACCTGCATAGCAGGAGGATGAACTGGCATCGGAGGGGGCGGACAGGGGGCCGGAGCAGGAGCAATGGCTTGAGGGGGAAGGGGAGCTGAGGGGGAGGGTGAAGTCAGGACACCAGACAGAGGCAGGGCTGCGTGCTGGATTGACAGGTGCGCGGGGAGGAGCTGCTGGGCTTGTATGATGGGAGGTGTTGGTTTCGGGAGGGATGTGGGAGCAGGAAGTGGAGCTGGATCGTCATCGTCAATATCCTGCTCAAAGTTGTCTTCTCCTTCTGTAGAGCAGAGAGGAAACTGTTAGTCATGATGTGACGATACATGAAACAGTGCCATGTTTATGTACTCTGTCTGTGTCGGGCTCCAGACTAACTTTTTTCACCACTGTCTGGGAAATATCACTGAGTAAATGTAAACCAAACCAAAAGATGCGCTTGGTTCAGTTTGTTATTTGCTAAGTGACAGTAAAACATACATACTGTACATAAAGTTAAATATAAAAACCCTTTTGTCCTGGAGGCGTCCCAGGGAAGATGTCTTTTTTCTATCATCCCTGGGATGAGTGGACAACATTAGTCTCGAGCCCTGGTTTGTGTACATGAATGTTAACATACATACAAAGACCACTGAGAGACAGTCGAAAGGTTCACTGAAATTCAAACCAAACCATGAACTACATTTCCCCACCTCCCCTATTAATAAAAAAAGCTTTATCTGCTGTTGACTTCTAGCTTCTTGTGATTAGTTCTGTATAGAGTACCAGGTATGCAGGTTATATATAATGTGTGCTGGAGAGTTGTTGCATCTCAACAACATCTCATCCCTGTACCTGAGGCAGTGGACGTGGACGCCTGGTCATCCTCTGGCTGGATGGTCTGTCGGAGGACTCTATCGATCTCGATGACATCCATGCACTGGCTGAGCTCGTTCTTCAGCTCGGCCAGCCGCTGCTGCGTGGCGATCTTCTCTCTGGCCAAACGCTCCATCTCGTGCTCGTACTCCTTCTCCTTCCTCTTCAGAGTCTTGTAAGGGAGACACAGACAGGAGAGTAGATGAGGATCTCTGGTACATGTACAAAATTCTTCTTCGTCACTAAAACTGATCTTATACTCTTCCTTGGGAATGTCACAACTTCCTGTTAAAATATTAAAAAGCATTTTAATAAGGCAGCTCATAAAACAGGGAAACAGGCCAATAAAATGTTGTTTTTTTAAAAAACAGGGCAAATTAAAACTGTCTCTCATAAATAAAGATCCAGGCCACGAATTGAGAATTAACCTTATGTTGAATCTATGACACTAGAATTAGTTTTAAATATCTACTGTGCAAAAAGCTGACAATAGAAAAAAAAATTCAGACCAACTTTCTCTTTCTGTGCAGTCTTGGCCACATTTCCCCCCGTTTGCAAAATCCTGAAACACAGCGCTCTCCAGCAGGAAGGCAAGCATGCAAATTCAAGCAAGTTCACACTGCTTTTGTCTGTATCATCTACTTAAGCTCCTCCTATTTCCTGGATAGCATGCTTCTTGTTTTTTTGAGAGAAAGGGATCAGAGTGGGAGTTTTACTTTCACCTATTACTTAAGTTCATCATCGTCTCAAAAGTTCTGATGTCACAGGATTACTGCAGCGTAACAATTAGTCACATTTGGCTGATGATCCAAAGTATTCATTCACAGCACGGCACGGTCATGCACTGAATATGTTTGTAGTTTAACAAATGACATGAGGGAAAAAAAATCGCAGCAGGAGGCACAAAGAGAAAGAAAACTTAATGAAAGAAAGATCCAGAGAGACCGAGCACAGTTTTTCCAGCCTCACCACCCTGTCTCTGTGACCCAGTTTCTGTGTGGGTCAGCTGATGCATGAACACCAAATAGTACGACGGGCTAAGGACATTAACAGAGATTACAAGGAAAGAATGAGGAAGAGGGGGGAGGAGGGAAAAAGATGGCGAGGTGGGAAAGGAATCGGGCTATAGGATTAGGTCGGTAAACAGAAACCAGTCACATACCAGTAAGTTTTTGCTGTGTGCAGCTGGTTGACTTCATTACATTTCTGGAAACTCATTCAAGTAGACTTGTGGTAAATAGTCAACATCATTTTTGGGGGAATAAAGTTTCCTGCCTAACTGTTGCAACCAAAAAGAAAACATAAACACAGGATCCTGTTTACTCTCTGCAGACATGTGGCAGCCTCACACACATGCCCACTTTCCTCAGCGCTCCCGTCCTATTTCTCAGCCCTCTTTGCTCCAACAGCCCCGAGCCCAAACCTGCTGAACTCTGCAATCTTATAACAGCCTGGCATTTCTCATTTAACACCCTCCCCTCTTCCCATAATTGTAGGGGCAGTTTTTAGGGATCATATGTGAAAAGCAGGTGGTTTTGGAAATTACAGCAAATCCGCTCAAGCATTTCCAACAATTACGTCATAATAGTCTTAACATCTGACAACAGATTTAAACATATCCGCAGTTTGGCTTTTGTCCTGGCTGGTCAGAGTCCTTCCTGTTCCGTGTCAGTCACCCTCTTCCACATTTGTTTGTGTTGCCTTCATTGAAACTTCCTTCCTGTATACATGCCATGTGTAGGAATGCAAAGTGTCGTCCAAATGACAAATAATATTGCCGTAAAGAGTGTGATTTGCGGCAAATTGAATTATACAACAAGTAGTTCTGATCAAGCAATCTGATTGGTCACCGAGACATTTAGAACATGCTCAAATCAGCATGACGGCACACCTTACTCACCACTAAAAATATTACTCCATGCTAACGATATAACTGCCAGAGCTGGAGCAAAACCAATATATTTATTGTTATACACAGGGTGCAATTTGTGAAATAAATCAGAGAGTGGGATGGGTTTGAAATGTTTTTAATCATGAAAATAAATCACGAACCACAGTGAGCCAATATCATCTCTAGTTTGGCTATTTTTCTAGTAACTTTTATAGAATAATAATGAACTTTTGCAAAGCTCTCCAACATACTTATATAAGTGATTAATTGGATTAAGTGAGTTAGTCCTATTTTATTAAATCAACTCTCTTTATGAATATAATTCATTGTGCTGCTGTGTGCAGCGAGCCAGAGTAAACGTTATTTGAAATTTGAAAATGTTTTTTTTTTGAAAGGTTAAACGTTGAAAAATATGGATCGAAGCAGAATATTACATTAGATAGAAAATGTTGTGAATCTTTTTTTCCCCAACACAATTTCAGTTTTGCACTTTTTAAAACTCAACGTAGTTCGTGGAAATGTTTGGATCACACAGAAACTGTTCAACCTTGATGAAATGCATCCTCCGTCAGCTGAGCCGGCGAACAGGGCGCATAGTTTCATTACACGTTACACTTGTTTTCCAGTTATTAGTCAGATCTCATGTATTTCCATGGAAACAGAGATAACCCTAGCCATAAGGTTTATTTTAAGTTAATTGCCCCACAAATAAATTTGAATTATATATTTTATTTTGTTGGTAATAGCTGCATTACTTAAGTGATGCTTTCGAACTGAGCCTACAAATGATGTTAAAGCAAGCCCTCTCATCTTATATTGCTTAAATAAACAATAGAGCATACAATGAAACAATACATCTTCTCTTTGATTTCTTTTCTATTTTTGTTTAAATATATATATTCTTGGCCTTTTCATGGCTTTATGTGATAAAATGGGGTGAACCCGCAGTGGTGAGAACACAGCCTCTGTACATGGGACACACGCTCTACCAACTGAGCTACCAGGGTATCCCAAAACAATACATTTTCTATTGTCACACAATATGTATCGCCATATCACACAGCCTTGTGCCTTACCATATCATCTATTGTGTGTTTGCTGCATATGCACACTCACTGGATACACTTCATTACAAAGCATGACACTACTGACACACATACACAGACACAGACAGCAGATTTTCTTTGAAACACACACACCATCTAGCTCAAGCTGGCCACAGAGGAACTACAGCTGCTTCTGTGTGTGCGCCTGTGCACGTATGAACATCATTTCAAGGTCCTCGCCTACAAACCCAGACACCATTAGGCCTGCAGCAAATCACCAAGGAAACAGCTGTCACCCATAGCAGTTTCCTTGGCAACCTCATCCGTGAGGATTTGGCTGCTTTGTAAAAAAAAAACATAAGGAGCTATCTAATTGGGTG
Source organism: Pagrus major (assembly GCF_040436345.1). NCBI lineage: Eukaryota > Metazoa > Chordata > Actinopteri > Spariformes > Sparidae > Pagrus > Pagrus major. Next base: position 382,654 of record NC_133227.1, on the reverse strand, counting down.
AAGCATCGGGGTAATTACATGTAAGGAGTGATGTGACTGGACGTTTGCCAGTCTGGTGCGTCAGATCACTCCCAACCCGGCCCCTCCTCCTCCTCCTCCTTCTCTACACTTTCATCCAACACTCCCTCTCCTTCCACTCCCCCATCCATCGCTCCCTCGACACCCTTCCCCCCCTTTCCCCGGTCCTCCTCCTCAGCTTCATGTACACCTCCTTTATCTTTCCTCTTTCAACACGTCCCCTCTAATAAAAAAAGGTGAAAATGACTCAACTGAGCTGTTATTTTTGGCCTGACAGGTGTCTTTGCCCTAAACACACATGCATCTGTGTTGACGTGTGATCTTCACAAGGTTGATATGAGGACAACGATTGTCTGTTAGGACTGAATGGAAACGCTTCAAGTCCTGAGGGCTCACATTGGTGCTCCATCATCCATAACCATCGACAAAAAGACCAATAAAAGCAAGATTTGATTGGTTTGGTCACACTCATACACACTCTCTCATGCAGACAAACATGGAGGAAAGGACTGACTACAGCGCCCTGACCACCTGCTGCCCGTTGCTATGGTAACCAAGTGTTCCAAGACAGCAGGGACGAGACGGACAGAGATCAAGACAAGAGATGGCCGGGGGAAAAAAGACAAATAAAATCTGATAAGACTGTTGCAAATCTGCAGCTTTTCCACTGTTATAAACCCTGCTGCACCGCTCTGTTAGTGCACCCTGTGCTGCACACTGTGTCTGCAATCTAACGGTGCAGAGCAAATCAGAGTGGGCGAGCTTCGGTGACGTCATCAGGCTTGCGCTAGCCATGTGCTCAGATCTCACATGGCTCTCAGAGAGGGAGCGAGACTGAGGTTTAAATGAGGAGAGGTACCGCGAGAGGAGGGAAAAAGAGAGGGGGCGAGTCACTCATCTACAACAAAAACCTGTCGGGTATATGACAGATCAGAGGAGAGGGAGCGCAGAGAAACACACTGAGAAGTGGCTGGACATTTAACTTTCATTTCTAAGGTTTGGTAATGGTGCAGCTGTATTAGATTAATTTAGTGATTGGGAAATAATTTCAGATAATTGTTATCGACTCTCTGTAGAGTCATATTGTGTTTATATCAACAAACTGTTCATTTTACATTTACAAAGACAAAAAAGGCATCTTTAGGTTTTACAAATGTGAAGAGTTTTGTGAAAAGCGATGCATAGGAGTAAAACATTTCATTGACGTTACATTAGTTTAGTTGTTTTATGTGTAATTCATATTAAATTGGCCATACAGTGTTACTGATAAATATTCCTACTAATATTGTGATGTTGTTTTCAACCATATTGCCCTGTTATCAGCCTATGCATGACGGTGTCTAACACAGTACCTACTGTTAGCTGTGGCATTACTCTACTCTATGCCCTCAATGCCCTTGATAATTTCCAAGAGACTACAGGAACATCAACAAATTGCTTGCTGTGTCCGACGACAAACACAAAATCCCCATTGACAATCATATAAAATGGAGAAAAACAGTAAATGCCTAAAATCTGAGGAGCTGTGACTGTGAACATTTATGCTCAATTAATTGTCCGTTTCCAGCCGACTGACAGACTAACCAACTAACGCTCACAGCTCCAACCATTATACTGTCGGCTGTTGGGATTTGTTTTCATGTCCGATGAACAGAAAGACCAGTCCGCTGCACATCACTTTTTAAACTTTCCTCAACCTTGGCTCTGCCTCATATCAAACCAATCACCATCTCCTATCACAGACTCAAATCCTTCTGATGTGTGCTCCCTGCAGGCTGGCTCAAGATCATGTAGCCAGTCTCGTTATGAACAAGCTCTTCCCTCTCATGGCCTAATTTAGCTTCTTCCACTCACTCCCCTTTGCATATTCCATTGAACTCAATACCAGGAATCCTCTCCTACGCGAGAAAAGGAACCACTGCATCTGGCTCCAGGCGGCAATTCATTCGTGCCACAGTGCAGAAGTCCTCCATCATTTATCTCTGTAGACTAAAAACTCACCTCTCCAGGCTATACAAGTTCCCTCCTCCACACCACCCTCAGCGATGCAACGTTAGTATCCAACACAACTACAATATGCTACAAATCTTTCCCCATATAAATGTTACTCTCATCCTTTCCGGTTATTTAGTTCTTCTAGGAAAAACAGCTCATTTTCTATTTCATAGTACATGACACAACATGAAAACAGGATGGAGTTACACAACGTTTCTACTAGATAAGAATCTCACTGAAACACTAAAAATGCAAACTAATGTTCTTGAGAAAAGTAAACTTCAAAATTAGTCATTACATTGCATAGACTCAGGACAACAGTTATTCACTTCTTTCTTATAGGCTGATTCACCAGTATTTGGCAGATGCCATATCATAGTCACAAGAGACCAACCAACACAGAACGGCTTAATGGCCAACAATACAGGCATTGTTTATCAATCACACTGGACCGAAGCCTGTGCTGTTCCCAGAGCAGAACCAATCAATTCAAGACCAGAGAAAGATGAAAACAATACAATGAAAAACAAGTAGCAAGTAGTGCCCAGAATATTGTGTCAGACCGCATCGGTGTGTAAAAACTTGAGGGAAAGCTGAGAAAATATATTGAAACTGTACCTGTATGTAACGCAAAGCGCTACGGAGAACGCTGAGGTTGGAGGTTTTCTTCTCGTCAACATTTGGAACGTTCTTCTTCAGCGTCTCAAAACACTCTTTGAGGTGCGCTCGCCTGAAACAGAGAAATGAGAAAGAGTCATTAGTCTTAGAAGATATTCATTTGTTAATTAATCGATCATTTGCTTGAGCGGTTCACAAAGTTGTTTTCATTAAAAGAGGGCCCCATGACTCAAATTTTACATGCTTGATAAAGATTTCATGGTTGTGTATAGGTTGAGGAAGTGCCATGGCCCTAGGGCTGTCGAAACTCTTACATACCTCACTAAATACACAGAAAAATGTGTGTATGTGGTGGTCAAGCTAACAAAACAGGGCTTTTCTCCTTAATTCCTGATGAATTAACACTAACTGACTGAAGAGAATTTCACATTAATATCACCAACCTGTTCTTCTCCAGTTTATTATGCACCTCTCTGGTCCCCGCTCTGTAAAACACACAATAAATGATTAAATACAACCATAAACACATCTACACTCTTATATCAACTTTAACACACACACACACACACATGAACTGACCCTCCGGGTCTCCTCTTTCCTTCCATCCCCCTCATATCCTCCATCGTCACTCCATTAGGCCGTGGCTGGGACGTGGGCGGGGCTTGATGGGGGACCAGTGCATGTTGAGAGCCAGAGCCATTAGTGCTGATGGAGGTGGGGTACTGAATCTGAACCTGAGGCTGTGATTGGCTAGGCTTTGCGCCAACCAGCTGCTGACTGGTGTCTACCTTCATCTGGGGGGCGCACAACAGGTGAGGAGAGGTCGGCTGCTGCTGCAGCTGTGGAGGGGAGGAAGCGTTCTTGGCTGGCGGGGAGCTGTTGAGCGACGTTGCCGCCGTAGCAATCTGCGTTGTAAGCGGGAGGGGCGGGACCGAGGGAGTCGCTGTGACAACTGGGACCATTGGGATGACAGCGATGGGGACCTGAGGAGGTGGGAGAGATGGGGGCGGAGGGGCGGGAGGCTGATGCAGCGGTTGACGGTGAGTGTCATCACTCCAGGTGATGTGGTTGGCTCTGACTGGCTGAGACAGAGAGGTCACAATTTCCACACGCCTTGACTCTGCCTCCCTGTTGATTAGCTCTTTCTCTTTGCGCTGCTCTTCCTCTGTAGGAGGCAAGAAAAGAAGATGCACAAAAGAAGTGAGCAATGGAAATAATACAAAGTAAGAAAGGATGAGAAGTAAGAGGAGACAAACAGAAGAGTCAACAGTACAGTGAACACAACCTGGTCTCCATTCAAATTTAAGGAAAACTCATGACTCTGTTCCAAGTGTCTTTCAAGCCCTAGCAAACAGTATGTGACCACATTGATGCATAGACACACACACACACACACACACACACACACACACACAACATCCTGTTTGGAAATCATTAATAAGTTATTAACCAACATCCAATAAATGACAAAGCCTCCTTCGGGGTATCTTTTTAGCTGTTTCATTGTTGTGCTATAGATCACTTTATCAGTGTGGATGGCAAAACGTGCACAAACACACACAAGGAATGATGTCATTGGGGAATCAGATCATGTGGAGGGGGGGGGATTAACGACAGAAATTGTCTGTGTGTCTGTTTCATGGCTGGAGAGAACACCCCTCTGTCTGCCCTGTGATTGGACCGCTCCGAGCATGCTTGTACCCCGGGGCTACGTCAGGGCCGTCTGACCAACAGCAGTGGACTGTTGTCAAGGATCCACTCTGCTGCTTCATCTCCAGTTGGCACAATGACAACATATGACTGAAGCATCGTGGTAGCACAAAAAGCAAAAGAACAAGCCTAAGATAGATTTTTAAATATCACATGGTAGGACGGGAATGTTCCCACGCTCATGGCACGCACACACACAGGCACACACACACACACACACACTTAATGATATGAGTGAGTAGTTACTGCACAGCGTAGCAGGCAGACTCAAAGCAATGTGGAAAGCCCTCAGTTACCATAGAAACACGAACATTAGAAGATCCCAGGGATTCCTCAAACTTGCACAAAACCAACACACAGCCCGGCAATCACCACCATTATAGAACTGAACAGAAACATCACACGCCAACATGCCTGGTTGCGTGTTAAGTAACACGTTTTACTGCGTCTCACCATGAAACTGCAGACTCCCCATGACGCAATTTCCTCTCACCCGGGGGCAATAGTTCACCTCAGAGAAGGCCTGCACAGTTAAATACTGCCCTCATGATGATGTGCACAACAAATCTATTACACTGCACTTTTGGAAACACGTGCTTTTTTTATTTTGGGGGATTTGACAACACTCAAATTAGGACACTATTAATAATGCAACCTCAGAGTAACACCATAAATCCTGACGACTAATTCCCATTATTGCCTGCATTAATGAACAATAAAGTTGTTTTTGAATCTGAATTATTCATGTGTTCTCATCTCTTGGATCTCCTGCTGAGCAGTGGAAAACAGAGATACCACTCCCTCTTTTTGTGAGGGAGAAGTGGACGGGATCTTATCATAGCACTTTCAGCTGAAAGAATAATTTGATTAATTGGTCAATTGACAAATAAATTGATTTACAATTTGGATAATTGATTAATCATTTCAGTGATTTGTCAGTCATTATGTGGTTCTAAGATCTCCATTGCAGTGGACATATTTCACTATTTTCTGACATTTTTAACTGAGAAAATAATCAGTTGCAGTCACAATAGTATTGTTTAGGGTTGGAAAATATATCCATATTATATCTTTATTGTGAAAAGCGATTATATATTGTCTCAGATTTTTCACACATTTTTGTAATACTCGCCTTTACTCAGTGGGGATTTACCTCTGCAAGGCTGATGATTATTTATCAAAAATCTCATTGTGTTAGTATTTTGTGAAAGCACCTATAGTCATGCCAACAATATTAATGCAATATTGAGATTGAGGGCAAAAATATTGTGATACTTAATTTTGTCACCCAGTCCTATAATTTATTAAATGCATTTGACATTTCAAATTATTGAGAAATACACAACGCAAAAATTAGTTAGGGATGTTGGGATATGGGTGCATATAAGCGTGTGTATGGATACGCAATAAAAGTCAAATGAAATGTTTTGGGGGCACCAAAAATATTTTTAAAAAAACACACTTGCCATGTGGTAATTTTCAATCATATTACAAAACATCCCCTAAAATATCATGAGTATGATTTCAGCTCTACTCTTAAAAGATGCACTTTTTTTCACATAGGAGCAAAATGAAGTTGCAAAACTTAACACAACTATTCTTTGTTTTAAGTTAATAGCTGAGAGTATGTTGTTGCCCATTTCTTTTTCCAGCTTGTGTACTACAATCTAATCCACACACACACACACACGCGCGCACACACACCATGCTCCAGATTGTCAGATGCACGCAAACGTAAATTACATAACTCCTGCATTGAGAGAGGCTGGGCCGCGGTGGGGGTGAGCAGGCTGCCCTACTTACCCCCCTTCCTCTCCCTCTGACCCGCCACTGTCAGTAGACTGAATGGGAAGGGCGGGGACGATGGGTGCGTGCGTGTGAGTGTGTGTGTTTGTGTGCGCGTAGGTGTGTATCTAAGAGGAGGGAGGGGAGGGATGGGGGGGTTTGTGTGCACGTGGTCGTTGTGGGTGGATCCTAGCACGCGGTAGGGTAAGTATGCGGGGGGTGGGGGGGGGTTGATTTGTCTGACACGTCATCAGAGAGGGGAGAAACACAAAAAGCAGCCCCCTGTCTGCTTCGGTCGAGCCTGTGATCGTTACGTTTATTGGCAACTGATCGGTTTTGAATCGATCGGAGGAACACTCACACGAGTATTTCATGCGCTCGCGCGCAGATACACAAATGGGACGGGGTGAGCGCGTGAGGGCCCGCCCCAGTGTGTGTCATAAGATAGCTGAGCAATGTCAGGGTATTATGTAAAGAGCAGCCTCTGCTCGCCACCGCCCTGCCGGTGCTCGACGGACAAAAAACTGGGGCAAATCGATTCTGAAGAGACTCTTTGATACGGAGATACGTGACGTGTTGAACTCTGTTGAAAATAAAACTGATTTTAGCAGAGTTTTTTGGGGGTATATTTTCGTTTTTTGATTAGTATACTGCAGAAAAAAGGTGCACACTCTCAAGCGAGCTGCTCCATAACAAAGATTCACTCCATTAATGAACCACGGTTCCTGACAGGAACTCCTCTGCAATGTCTCACACACACACACACACACACGCGCGCGTACAGCCAGTCACTTCAGTGTGGAAACTGTCTCACACACACTCACACACACACACACACACGCCGAGAGCGCGCAAAGTAGTTCGCAAAACAACTTTGACCGTTTCCGCATTGGGGGAAGACAAATGTGTGCGATGAATAACCACTCGGGAATTGCGGATAGTTCGCAGTGACTTCGGTCGCTCTTTTTTTTTGGCATGAACCCAGGATGATTTACAAAAACTACAAACGCTTCCGTTCATCATCGGCGGGTCGGTTGAAAATGCAAACCCCAGCCGATGATAGTAACAGGCTACGGTGCCCGAAAAGGCAGTTTAGGATGTGGCACGGACTGTTGGCTGGTGTCATGTATGTTCAGCACAATGCACCAGTCCGCTGATGAACTTACCACGTGTGATCTGTTGTTGCTGGGCTTGCCATTCCAGATATCTGGCCGCCTCCAAAAGTGTATCGATGCTCATTGCGCGTAAACCCTCACGGCAGGCGACCCGGTGGCCCGGGACGGAAGGAGGAAAAAGACCGAGGGGGTAGGTAGTGTCCCGGTAGGAAGCGCCGTATGCACGGTTCACACTCGCGGGCCCGAGCTTTCCGTCCCTTGTGTTTCTCCTGAAAGCAAACGGGCGATTTTTAATCCGGCCGAACTGAAAGTAGATCCTCGCATACGTAAAAAATAGGATTGCAACAAGATGGCGATGAGAGCACGGGAATACACACAACAAGGCGAGTCGTGTTCTCGTCAAGGCCCGCCCCTCCCGGATTCCTGCCCCGCCCTGTTACTACGGCCTCCGACAAAACCCGGCGACCGCATCGCTCCCTCCTACTCCGCGCTCGACAGCCGTGGACCCTCCTAGCTCACAGCATTGCCCTCGTACTTCCACCGAAACCTCTTCTGACATCCCCGAGAGCAAAAAGCACTCATGGCGTCGTCGCGTATTTCTGTGCCAGTCGCGAAACGGAAGTCCGCTCCGCGCCGCCAGTCCTCCGTGTTTTCGTTCCCGCCGTTGGCCCGCAGCGCATGAAGAACAATCAGGCAGCAGCGAGCCAATCAGCGCTCAGAACAACAAGGCATGGTGCTGGTCCACATGGGCACCCGCCCGGCCCGAGCGCGGCTCATTTGCATGGCGAGAGCGTGACTGGCCACCCTGCTGTCTCGGGATCAGAGCTGTCAATCAAACGATGAGGGGCGGGGTTTACCAGTGTATGGGAGTGAATGCTGAGGAGAGGAAGCTGGCCAAAATGCACTATTATTAATATTATTAATATTATTATTATTGTTTATTAGGATTATGTTTAAAGAGCATAACCATTAATACTGAATTCAGAAGTTTTATCAATTAATTAAAATAGTGTGTTGGGTTAAGACGAGAAACTTATGTTAAAGGTGCACTATGTAGTTTTCAGGAAGACATTTTAATCAGAAAAGATGGATCTTCATTGGCTTTTTTCTTTTTTTTTATTCCTAAACAAACTCAATAAACTAAATCGCTTCGATTTCATGACTGAATAAACAAACTGACCTGAGATATTGTTTTACTTTGTTTACATTTGGCGGACCCTGCCGCCTTTCTAGCTTCAAACAATGTTCTGGGGACCTTATTGTTCCCTGAAAAACAGCTTGTTTATTCAGTTATGGAAAAAAATAAATATTTCTGGATTTGTATTATTACCTTGTTAATATTATTAATAAACATTAAAATTCTGAGTTTGAATATCTATCTCCAAAACTACATAGTGCCCCTTTAAATTATGTACAGAAATCCCTGATAATGAGTTTTGAAAGCTCATATTGAAATTTACATTTAGATGATGTGATATAGTCTACTGTGATTTTTAAGACATAAATAGTATATTTTTATTTCCCCTAACAAAAATGGCATTGCCTCTTTATGGAAAAATAAAACAACTATGATTAATAATTATAATTATAACTATAAATAATAATTTTCCTCAAAAAATGTATAATAAGTGGCAGCCAAAAGACCTTCAGGATATTTCTAATCAATTTATTAACTTAAAAAAAACTGAATATGCAGGTATGTTATAGTATTCATGCTGGGTTGTAATTGTTTCTCCTCTTGCTAGTTTACTGCATCCCTTTTCTAGATTTTTCATCTCACACCCACTATTTCTGTCTCACTCACTCAAAAAGTCTGTGATTTACTGCATCACAAGGATTTTCTCTTTTTCTGCACCTACTCCTCATTTCCATATGCTATGGTGTACTGCTTCGTCTGTGGATATTGTGTATGCGAACGTAATGTTGGATGCGTTACATGTTATGTGAGGACATGGTGGTTTATGTAATATATCTCCATCAGGGGAAACATTAATTGTCACATTGTCTTAGTGTTATGATTTATAGTTTATGTTACAGCGATGTGTTTGCCTCTGTATTGTACACAGATGCATGTATGTAATGCATGCATGGCTGCATAGTAACAGTCTTTGATTGGGCATCGCTCAGTCGTATATATCCTTCACCGCATCATAGGGTCTGACTGCCTCGACCAATCAAAACAGCAGCTCAGAAGTACATAAGAGCTGCCATCGCTAGGCCATGTGTCCTGCCTGCACATACAAACCTACTAACACCATTACGACCTGTAAAAAAAGTCAATATTATGAGACACCCATGAAAGTGACTGTGTGTGTGAGTGTGTGTAAAGAGGGCTGGGGTGGTCATTTTGCAACAGGCTGAGATATCATGTGAGGATGGATGACAGAAAATGAATCAGGCAGAAAAGTGGGAGGAGGGAGAGAGCAGGGAGGAGGGAGAGAGCAGGGAGGAGAGAGCTGCTGCACATGGTAAGCACATGAGCAACAGTAGAGAAAAAAAAAACTATACGGATGCATATACTGAGGAAAAAGGGGAAGTGGAGGAGGAGGTGGCTTTGAGAGACGAGGAGGGTGGGAGGGATGTGAGGCAGGGACGGGCTGACCCAGTTAGAAGTGCTGCATCACTCGTGGATAGACAGAGCAAGCAGAGACAAAGAGGAAGCAATGCAAGAAAGGAGACATAAATCAAAGAGTGTGTGGAGTCACAGGCGTGATGAGTGGACAAAAAACACCTTAATTGTTTGGCTTTGATCAAACTTAGAACTTGTGGATTTGTTGCTTGCCTTGTATTTGAATAATGGCTCTTAATAGCAGGGGGTTCTGACATTTCTCACATAGGGAGAACCAAAAATGTAATTTACAATCGCAACTTATTTTCATTACCCCAAAGCTAAATATGACCATGTCCATAATGAAAGGCTAAACTTAAATAACCAAATAAATCAAATGGATCCAAATTTTAACTTCACAACAACTTTTTTTCACAACTTTATTTATAAAGTTTAATATAGCATCTTCAAAACATTGTTACATGAGTTTTACAAACAAGAGAACAGTTAAAATAATAAAATAAGGCAGATTCATACAGTGCCTTTATATAAAAGAATAGAAAGAGATAGGTAAAAGGCAAACTAGCAATGATACAAATAAATCAATATACACTATAAAAATCTAAAAACTTCCTGTTAAGCAATCTCAGAGAATGACAATGTGCTGTAAATGAAAAGTGGTAGACATATTATCACCACTAGCCTGACTAATAAAGTGGTTGGCCGAAAGTATATTAAATATATTGTATATCGTATCAGTGTATTTGTTGTCAGATATGCACTGATACGAAAACTTTTTTTTTAGAGATTATAATGCAGAAAAAGATGCTTTTAAATATTAAATTCTAAGAGAAGTTTACCTTTTCAGTGCACAAAAAAGTTTATTGATAACTATAAAATATTCTGCCTCTGTTACATATCTTTGTCACAATGTGTGTAATGATTTGGATGATGGTGACACGTTTGAAGGATCATTACAAAAAACGTGTATATCTGCATCAGACCCCAAAATAAAGCATCGGTCGGGCTCTGATCTACACATCATCAGATCTTAGATTCATTTTGGTGTTGAAAACTTAGCATTCATTCTGAACCTTAAAGCATAAGTTCACCCAAAAATGAAAATTCGGTCAATATCTGCTCACCCCTATGCCACATTGATTTGAAAAGATTTTATTTACACCCGTTTTTAAGCCAAAATTTCAATGTAGCTGCTGCACAAGCTTGACTGAACGGTGTAAATAACGTCTTTTTAAATTAATTTAGGATCTGCTTCTGTAGACTTGGGTTACACCAGATCAGTATGGATCCGTTTAAGGGTTGGTTTTTTTTCCGGTTGTCTTTGAGGTTTTAAAACAAGTTCCCATCTTCTTCAGTTGTTTAGGAGAATGCTGCAACGCTGTTTTGCTGTGAAGCTCCAGAAATGTTTTGTGGACTATGAAACTTCACCCAACTTTCCATCGGCATGCGGGTGAGTAGATAATGAATGAATTTTCATTTTTGGGTGAACTTTTCCTTTAAGTAAGTTATTCTTACACAAACCACAACTCTTATTACAACCGCAGCCTGAGACTTGGAAAACATGACTCAGTCAAGTCCACTTTTTCCTTGAGGATCTTACTTTCATTGTAAAGACAAAAATATCAATTTCACGCTCTGAAGTTTCTCCTCTGCTGCGTCCCCTGACACACAAGATGTTAAGGTTTATTATCTTTGTCATGACATCCATGTGACCACTGCTCACTTATCCAGGGAAGTGGCTGTTTTTTTCCCTTATAGGGACATTGAACCTCTCCATTTATGCTCCCACTGGAGGGCGCCACATCCCATATCATACCTCATTGGAAGCTGCTTCCAACCTCCCCACCGACCTCCTCAGGCTTTACAGGGATTAGAAAGCTGGTCACGTAAACTATAGTGGGAGTCACGTAAGATATACTGGGATGACACACAAACCTATATATTAATACAGACCCTGCAGCTGTCTGCACGTGAAACTACTAGTATCTGCCTGCATGTGTTAATGAAGAAAAGCAATCCTGCTGAATGAAATTGTTCAGTCGTCTCTGACAGAATCGATAGTGCTGCATCTGACAGAGACAGGCCTGCTGTATACACTGACCTTGAAACCTCTCAACACTTCCGTATCATGCCAGCTTAATCTGAATCAATGCTGGCTAATACTTCCCCTGCAGCTCCTTTCGCTTTCTCTCTTTGCCATGAATCTTTATCAACAGTTTTGTCAGAGGGAGAGGAGAGGAAATGGGTGACCTAGAAGCAATATAAATGAGAAAGTGAGCTTCTACCACCCTGTTTTGATGCCTTCTTTAGCTTGCATGAGGGGAAATGTGAGTGCAAGGCATGAGAGAGGAGAGTGGTGGCGGGCGGATGTAGGCCAATGTTTCTACTCCAGTGCCTCTGCTAAGAAACAGGAGTTACAGACCGAGACAGGTTTATTATCCTTTCATTAGGTCCCATGAAGCCACCTCTCACTTCTCCTTGCACAAGTCTGGCTCACCAGTTTCAGTCCAGTCCACTGTGTCACAATTCATGACATAAACCTTGTGCTGTAATAAATGTCCTTTGTAAGCTTCACTCTGCCCTCACAGACCTGCAGGAGAGATCAAGGTGTGGTGCGTGCACACTTGCCGTATCGCAGAGCACAGAGAAAAGATAATTGCTGTGTGGGTGAGTGAGCAGGTGTGTGTGCGCTGTGGTACCGTACATAATTGATAAGGGGGCCTGAACTGTCCCTGCTGCCTCCTGATGTCTTTGCCTCTCCAGTCTGAGCTTGTAGTCTAAGTAACTGGGCTACACCTGAGGAATACACGTCACAAGTTATTAAACTGTCTGTTATACGAGCGTCCTCCTCTTTCATTAAAATTAAAACCCACCATGTCAGGACTGATCTGTTCCTCTACTACCTGAGTTAATGCCAGCATTGACAGTCTGCATGTGACCCCTGCTCAGATAGAAGATGTCTAAAGATAGGCCGCAGTGTAGCACCAGATCTACATTTGTGCACCACAGCCAAGCAGTTATACATAAATAATATTCGCTGTCTAGAGCAGTTCTTCTCCAGTTTTTGTCTAGTGACCCATTTCTCTCCAAACACTTCAGTCTGATGATTTTAAGTTGTCAGACCCTTTTTTAAAATAAGCACCTAAATTTGTGGGACAGTCAAAGTTTTATAATGACAGATTAAATTCATGATTCCTTTATGCTTCTTATAAAAAACAAAACTTATATAAATGGATGATTAACTAATAAATTATGAAAATAAAAACAAATATTTCAGCTGGGGTGATAAGGAGGAATTGAGGAGTCTCACAGCCTGAGAAAAGAAGCTGCTCCTTATTTTCGTGGTACAGCAGCAGATACTTCTGTATTGCTTGCCAGACTGTGGCTGGGGTGGATATCGTCTTTTAATATCCTTTGGGCTCTGCACAGGCACCTCATCAATAGTGATAATGCACTTGCAAATTGAAGAAAAAGTTGAAACTGTAACGATAATGAAAGTTACAAGGACAACACTTTCACAAGAAAAAGCTTCAAGGAGATTATAATAATCCTTGTGGAAATATGCAGTCAAAATAAGTTAAAAATTGTTTTTCAGCTGCGAAGCAATATTTAGCAAGATCGTCTATCCATTTTTTTATGCTGGACCACATATTTTTTAGATGTGATAGAACAAAATGTGGTCAACATTTGGTTGCTACAAAGTGAAAACTGGTGGAGATATGATTTTGTTTAGAATTTTCTTTTGGGTTCAACACAATCCAGTGAAACTACACATACAAATAATCATAGAAATGATTAAATTCAGCTCCAAGGGCCAAATAATAATTAAAAAAATCCTAACTACAAAGTACTTGGGAGTACAGCTTTGGGATTTTGAATTTAACAGAATACTCTGACAGACAATCTTCCAATATACCAGTCTGCTTTGAAATATGAGTACTGACAGAGATTGACAAAGCACAGGTATGTTTTTGATGTGAGATGAACTGAAGGTGTGCTGCAGTATCTGACCTCACAATGAAACTTTGACTTGGTAAATCCTGTCTGATTCCCAGAAGTCTTTTCCATCTCATCTCCTTCCCTCAAAAGAAAAGCACACACATTGATATCTTATATTTACAGAATTTTATTTCATTATGTTGCAAACAATGACATCCAGATATATTGATACACAACTTTTACTGTGCGTGTATGTGCATTTGTGAGTGTATGTGTGTGTAAAGAGAGCAGTGAGACCACAGAAAGCAGAATGAAAATCCCGTGTGAGGGAGCCCTCAATGGGTTAACAAGGCAGAGATAGCGAGCGAGAGGGCACTGGGCGATTCTCTGTGCCGACATACACACACACACACAAACCTCATAAAAGGTGAGCAGATTTTTTACCTCTGTAACACACACTTTTGCTATGGGGCGTGTTTGCCTGTGCTCTCAGCAGCTTAGGGATCATTAAGGTCCTGTGAGTGTCTACTAGAAAGCAAGTTTGTTAAAAGAGATGAAGTAGTACGAATGAACACAGTGGGTGAGAAGCTTTGCCTCCTCTCTCTCCTCTGACCATCAGAGCAGACAGCGGAGAGATTCTCCTGTCATAATATACAAACACACACACACTCACACAATGTATACACACATGTACACGTGCACTCGCCCACAGAACCTTGTGTGATTCGACTAGGGAGCTGCATCCTGTTTAATTTTTTCTTCCACTGGTAATCGTCTTCTCCCGGACAGCTTCCACTCGTTCTCTTTCTTTTATGCTCACTTTCCTCGCACCTTCTCTATCACCATCCACGCAGTGACAGAACGCAACAATGGAGGCATGGAGTAGAACAAAACAAAACCCCCTCTAACAAGGGGTGCAGTCAGTCAGTTAACCGAAATCCACCTGCGCCAGCACACAAGGATATTTACCCTTTGACTCGACAGGAAGTCATGAGAACAGTATGCAAATTCGGCAAATTTAACAGTATACAATTTTTTTTGTTTGATTCACCATGCAAGGAATACTTCTTATCTTTTTGAGTGTGTTTATGTGTCAGAGATTGCGTGACATTTATTAAGCGTACCCTACATCCAGGATAATTTACATAAAAGGACAATAGTCATCTTAATAGGGCTGGACCGATGTAGGGGAGGAGGGAGGGAGAGAAGGGAGCGAGGGGAGGGGACGGGGAGAAGGTAAAGCGTCATGGTCAACTATGGTTTGGAGTGCGAGAGGTGAGGGTCTGGGCTGGGAGTAAGGGTACAGGGGAGGGGTGGGGTAGGGTAGGCTGGGGCTGCTTTTGGAGTTAGGGGGGCAGGGAGCAGGACAGGGCTCAGCGGCACTCCCAGACTTTGACTGTCTGAT